>NC_086446.1:635940565-636233065 GCF_028390025.1 Pseudophryne corroboree
GCAGCCTGACTCTACTGTTAGTGGCTATAGCAGCCAGGTGCACGGAACCAGAGCCCCCTCCCCCCGCCCACCACCTATAACAGTGCTACACAAGCTATAGATATGTGAAATTCTGCACCCTTATCTCCTTAACTCACCATCTGTACTGCCACGACCAGCACCTGGGGAGGGAGAGAGAAATCCACACTCAGCACTAGCAGTGACACCAGGAAACAGTCACTGCTCAGTGCTGCAGCCGCTGACCAATCAAATCTGCCTCACTGACAGGGGCGGGCTCTGAAGTGGGATGCAGGCACGCCTCTGTCACTGAGGCAGATCTGCTGGTGCCTCTACTACGTTTTTTTCAATGGTCTTTTCCTGCCCTCCATTTGGCCCCACCCCCTGCCTGCCCCCAGCCTCAGGCACTTTACTATTGTTGGTGTGAGGCAGCGCTCTCAGCTATGCAGAATGCAAATAGGATAATTATGACACAGAACGTGTTATAAGTATCTTCTTTGTATTCCTTAAATCATTGACAGGGGAGGCACTGCCTCCCCTGCCTCCCCTTACTGCACGTCCCTGGTCAGAGGGCATACTGTGTGCAAACAAGGGGGGGGGGGGTCATTGCAGGGAATATGCAGACAATTGGTCACTATGTGGAATATTTACACATGGGAGGTCACTAGGGGGAATATGCAGATAAGGGGTCACTACGGGGATTATGCAGACAAGGGGTCACTGCGGGGAATATACAGAAAAGGGGTCACTACGGGGATTATGCAGACAAGGGGTCACTACGGGGATTATGCAGACAAGGGGTCACCACGGGGATTATGCAGAAAAGGGGTCACTGCGGGGAATATGCAGGAAAGGGGTCACTACGGGGATTATGCAGAAAAGGGGTCACTGCGGGAATTATGCAGACAAGGGGTCACTACGGGGATTATGTAGACAAGGGGTCACTACGGGGATTATGCAGACAAGGGGTCACTACGGGGATTATGCAGAAAAGGGGTCACTGCGGGGAATATGCAGAAAAGGGGTCACTACGGGGATTATGCAGACAATTGGTCACTACGGGGAATATGCAGACAAGGGGTCACTATGGGGATTATGCAGAAAAGGGGTCACTACGGGGATTATGCAGAAAAGGGGTCACTACGGGGATTATGCAGACAAGGGGTCACTACGGGGATTATGCAGACAAGGGGTCACTGCGGGGAATATGCAGAAAAGGGGTCACTACGGGGATTATGCACACAATTGGTCACTACGGGGAATATGCAGACAAGGGGTCACTATGGGGATTATGCAGAAAAGGGGTCACTACGGGGATTATGCAGAAAAGGGGTCACTACGGGGATTATGCAGACAAGGGGTCACTACGGGGATTATGCAGAAAAGGGGTCACTACGGGGAATATGCAGACAAGTGGTCACTACGGGGAATATGCAGACAAGGGGTCACTACGGGGATTATGCAGAAAAGGGGTCACTGCGGGGAATATGCAGACAAGTGGTCACTACGGGGAATATGCAGACAAGGGGTCACTACGGGGATTATGCAGAAAAGGGGTCACTACGGGGATTATGCAGACAAGGGGTCACTACGGGGATTATGCAGACAAGGTGTCACTATGGGGATTATGCAGAAAAGGGGTCACTACGGGGAATATGCAGACAAGGGGTCACTACGGGGATTATGCAGACAAGGGGTCACTACGGGGATTATGCAGAAAAGGGGTCACTACGGGGAATATGCAGACAAGTGGTCACTACGGGGAATATGCAGACAAGGGGTCACTACGGGGATTATGCAGAAAAGGGGTCACTGCGGGGAATATGCAGACAAGTGATCACTACGGGGAATATGCAGACAAGGGGTCACTACGGGAATTATGCAGAAAAGGGGTCACTACGGGGATTATGCAGACAAGGGGTCACTACGGGGATTATGCAGACAAGGGGTCACTACGGGGATTATGCAGAAAAGGGGTCACTACGGGGAATATGCAGACAAGGGGTCACTACGGGGATTATGCAGACAAGGGGTCACTACGGGGATTATGCAGAAAAGGGGTCACTACGGGGAATATGCAGACAAGTGGTCACTATGGGGAATATGCAGACAAGGGGTCACTACGGGGATTATGCAGAAAAGGGGTCACTGCAGGGAATATGCAGACAAGTGGTCACTATGGGGAATATGCAGACAAGGGGTCACTTTGGGGATTATGCAGAAAAGGGGTCACTACAGGACTTATGCAGACAAGGGGTCACTACGGGGATTATGCAGAAAAGGGGTCACTGCGGGGAATATGCAGACAAGTGGTCACTACGAGGAATATGCAGACAAGGGGTCACTACGGGGAATATGCGGACAAGGGAGGTCACTAAGGGGAATATGTGGACAAGGGGGTCACTACAGGGAATATGCGGATAAGGGGGTCACTACAGGGAATATGCGGACAAGGGGGTGACTACAGGGAATATGCGGACAGAGGTGGTCACTATACAGAAAATGCAGGCATGGGGGTGTTATACAGAGAATACAAGAGGGGCCACAACACAGGACACCTTTTTAAGGGGCAAAATGTTTTTTTATTTGCCTTTGGCACCATTGACCCTTGTTATCCTTCTGGGTAGCAGAATTTTTATTTTGCATCCTCTCTGAATCTCATCATACCGCACACTTATTTGTATGAACAGCAATTATTAGGGCACCGATATGTGAATGCAGGATTGATACTTGCCGCTTTATATGAATGGCACCTCTTGCGTATTCATGTAGTTAAAATATTCTGATACTTTGGAGTTTATATTTTCTGCAACATATTAACAGACAATACGACGGATATACCTATATGTGAAATCGTTGTATGGGCTGCTATACAATGTTTTCTGACAGCTTTATTGCTCTGGACTTATATCATCAACGGCACGTGGCACATTCTGCTAACACAATCTACCTGAAACTATTTTTCAAAAGCAGGCAAGTATGCACCAAAAAGAGCTGCACCCCCGCACCCCCATCCCATCCACATCCGCAGCAGCACCCACATTCACTCCCGGCATCAAGGCCCCACACCCTCGCCGACTTCAAAAGACTGGTTCAAAGTAAATCAGACAGCTGCCTGGCCTGCCTATGTACAACGCCACGGGTCTGTACTGCCGCAATCTCTATAGATGCCGGGTGCTATACGTCACTCCCCATAACGTCATCGCATACGTCGGCACTGGAGGCCATTCTGGGAGGAGCTCGAGTCGAGTGCTGTGCAGTGTGCAGCGTTACCAGAGAGGGAGGACCTAGCTATACTACAGTGAGTGAAGTGACTGTGTGGACCTATTTGTCTCTACTTCCCTGGCTAGCTGTGAGCTGTTTCAGCTGCCAGAAGGTGTGTTTGTGATCTAATGTTAGTATTTACAGTTTACTATTACAGTATAATCAAGTGTTATTTTTTTTTTTACTAAGTTAATAAAATATGTTGGCAGATTTCATATAGTGGCGGTAATAGGCGGACCAGAGCCACGCCAAAGGCCACCACTGCCGCCCGCTGTCTTCTTCGCACCCACGCCCACTGCCTCCTGCTCCACATTGCCGCCCCCACAGCACAGCCTCTTCCGCACCGCCGCCCACAGCCTCCACACCGACAGCCACAGCCTCCTCATCCGCCGCCGACCACAGCCAACTCTGCACCACTGCTGACAACCTCCTCATCCTCCACGCCGCCAATCACCACATCCTCCACACCACCGCTGCTGATTGGGTAATTTTATACTGCTGCCTTTCTCTCTCCCTTCTGTATGCCCTTGCTGTCCCTCTCTCTGTCACTCTCCCTGTCCCTTTGTCCCTGCTGTCACTCTCCCTGCCCCTATGTCCCGGCTGTCACTCTCCCTGTCCCTATGTCCCTGCTGTCACTCTCCCTGTCACTGTCCCTCTCCCTGTCCCTATGTCCCTACTTTCACTCTCCCTGTCACTGTCCCTCTCCCTGTCCCTATGTCCCTGCTGTCACTCTCCCTGTCACTGTCCCTCTCCCTGTCCCTATGTCCCTACTTTCACTCTCCCTGTCACTGTCCCTCTCCCTGTCCCTATGTCCCTACTTTCACTCTCCCTGTCACTGTCCCTCTCCCTGTCCCTATGTCCCTGCTTTCACTCTCCCTGTCACTGTCCCTCTCCCTGTCCCTATGTCTCTGATGTCACTCTCCCTGTCCCTATGTCTCTGATGTCACTCTCCCTGTCACTGTCCCTCTCCCTGTCCCTATGTCTCTGATGTCACTCTCCCTGTCCCTATGTCTCTGATATCACTCTCCCTGTCCCTATGTCCCTGCTGTCACTCTCCCTGTCACTGTCCCTCTCCCTGTCCCTATGTCCCTGCTGTCACTCTCCCTGTCCCTATGTCCCTGCTGTCACTCTCCCTGTCACTGTCCCTCTCCCTGTCCCTATGTCCCTGCTTTCACTCTCCCTGTCACTGTCCCTCTCCCTGTCCCTATGTCCCTGCTTTCACTCTCCCTGTCACTGTCACTCTCCCTGTCCCTATGTCTCTGATGTCACTCTCCCTGTCCCCATGTCCCTGCTGTCATTCTCCCTGTCCCTATGTCCCTGCTTTCACTCTCTCTGTCAATGAATTGCGGCTCATACTGTGTGGCATAATGTGAATTTGGTTCATTCCGTGTGAATTTTGGTTCATACTGTGTGTAAAAATTTGAATTTCGTCTTATACTGTATGGCAGGGATGGGGAACCTTTGGCCCTCCAGCTGTTGTTGAACTACACATCCCAGCATACCCTGCAACAGTTTTAGCATGGCCAAATTGCAAATGCTAAAGGCATGCTGGTATGTGTAGTTCAGCAACAGCTGGAGGGCTAAAGGTTCCCCATCCCTGCTGTATGGCATAATGTGAATTGTGTCTCATTCCATGTGAATTTTGGCTCATGCCATGTGACATAATGTGTAAGGAGCACCAGTACTAGATAGTATAGGGGTCCTAACTATTGTGGTGCATAATGTGTATAAGGGGTATATGGTGTGGTACACTACACTTAAGCACGTCCCTCAGGCAGGCGGAGCAAAATCCTGGAAAACAGCCCAGTTATTGTCCGAAAACAGGGCTGTTGAAAGCACACAGGTTTCACTGAACCTGTGTGTTTTTGGGAGAAAATTTACTTTTTGTACTCCAGCTCACCTACTTGGATAGCCCCCCAAAAAATATATCAAAGAAGCATCAGAGTTTCTGGCTCCCGATGTTTCTCTGCGTGTAATTGTATACTGGTCTAGGTGCCTTATTAAGCTTCAGCTGCAGTTTTGCCAAAATAACAAAACTGCAACTTCTATCTCTTGCATTCTTGGGGACGCCCAGCACAGGGCAAAGCCTCCCAACATGCTATTGGCGGCCAGTGATATACTTGTCAAGAATACAATTCTGTTTGCATCGCTGATTTAGGGTAACACGCCGCCATGTTTCCAATCGCAGCGTCTGCGTGTGACGTCACACGGCCGCCCCGAACCCATCTCCATTTATGATGCCATTCCCCCGCAATGCGCATTCGATAACCCCACAACGCCGTATCGCCACCCCCTGAACTCCCCTACCTGTCAAATCAGGCAGAGGCGTTTGCATATGTTTGATGCGATTGCATCTTACTTTGTGAGCACGCGCGGTATGGTCCATGGGGGGGGGGGTGACACCATCAGTTACCACACCGGGTGACACCAACCCTAGTGACGCCTCTGCTTCCAGCAGAATTAATAATTTAACTTTACAGGAACTCTGTGTAGACTGATATTCCTGTCAATTCAAACCAATAGCATTTACCTGGATCTAGTAACACAAATTGCAATTTCTTGGTATAAATACATATTCATATAAATAGAAATATGTTTCCAAATGCATTGGCGTTAGTATTTATTCAGAAACAATACACAAATAATACTGTACTGTTAACACTATAGACTAAATGTAATAGCCTGCAAGTTGCTGGAGGTGTGGGACTTTGTGCAAGTCTGCCCATTTGATTGAAAGCAGCAATAATTTACAAGGCAAAACCAACCTCTGGTAAATCGCAGGCTATTACATTTTGCCATATATTTCTACATATTTGTCTGTAAGAAAAAGAAAGAACTCCTGTAGATAACAGTACAATTAACACCAAAATATATTTACAGTAATAAAGTTCAGTTGTGTCTTTACAGGTGGTGCACATATGGAGTTGCTATTAAGAGCCAGTTTGACTAGCTATGTGGCCACATTCTGATATGCTGCCACTTGTTGCCCAGGATGTGTTACATGTGAATGGGCCTCTGTATTACGTAATTGCTTGCACTTAGAAGTCATAGATTAAACTATACTCAGTTCATAGTTGCTTATTTATTTTGTGGTGATAGGACTTGTGTCTCACCACACTTGCCCACATTCTGATGTAATCATCTCCTTCTAATGGAGAAGAGAACATGACCTGCACATTCTGCAACTGCAGTGCAGATTTATAACTCTGGGCTTTCTGGATTGTAGAGCTGCAAGTGGAAAACAGAAGTCTGGGTTTTACAGCTTCCCCAGAGCTAGCAGGAAGTCAGTAGCAGGAGAGAAGTTTAAAAGTCCCATTCACCCAATGCACATGGCACTGATGCCCATTAGGGGTCAGTGAGTAGGCTGAAGTTTTATAGTGCCAGGGAGTGATGACATCGGCGGTGTCAGTAGAGCATGGCGGACTGATTGCTGAGCACAAGAAGTGCTATGACTTTTAAGTTTGTTGGTTTATTTTCTGTATGTATCTGTGTGACCAGGCCCAAGCCTGTGCATGCTATGCACAGTGACCCTCATTCCGAGTTGTTCGCTCGCTAGCTGCTTTTAGCAGCATTGCAAACGCTAGGCCGCCACCCTCTGGGAGTGTATCTTAGCTTAGCAAAATAGCGAACGAAAGATTAGCAGAACTGCTACTAAATAATTTGCTGCAGTTTCTGAGTAGCTCCAGACCTACTCCTAGACTGCGATCACCTCAGTCCGTTTATTTCCTGGTTTGACATCACAAACAGGCCCTGCGTTCGGCCAGCCACTCCCCCGTTTCTTCAGCCACTCCTGCGTTTTTTCCAGGCACGCCTGCGTTTTTTAGCACACTCCCGGAAAACGCTCAGTTACCTCCCAGAAACGCCCCTTTCCTGTCAATCACTCACCGATCAGCAGTGCGACTGAAAAGCGTCGCACAAACACCAGCAAATCTACTAAGTTTTGTGTAAAATAACTTAACGCATGCTCGCTGCGTACCATGGCCCTCATTCCGAGTTGATCGGTCGCAAGGCGAATTTAGCAGAGTTACACACGCTAAGCCTACGCCTACTGGGAGTGTATCTTAGCTTCTTAAAATTGCGACCGATGTATTCGCAATATTGCGATTACAAACTACTTAGCAGTTTCTGAGTAACTTCAACCTTACTCTGCCTGTGCGATCAGTTCAGTGCTTGTCGTTCCTGGTTTGACGTCACAAACACACCCAGCGTTCGCTCAGACACTCCCCTGTTTCCCCAGCCACTCCTGCGTTTTTTCCGGAAACGGTAGCGTTTTCATCCACACGCCCATAAAACGCCGTGTTTCCGCCCAGTAACACCCATTTCCTGTCAATCACATTACGATCGCCGGAGCGATGAAAAAGCCGTGAGTAAAAATACTATCTTCATTGTTAAATTACTTGGCGCAGTCGCAGTGCGAATATTGCGCATGCGTACTAAGCGGATTTTCATTGCGATGCGATGAAAAATACCGACCGATCAACTCGGAATGAGGGCCCATGTGCATGAGCATTTTCCACCTAATCGCTGCGTTACGAAAAACGGCAACGAGTGAGCAACTCAAAATGACCACCAGTGTCTGCTGCCAGTAAAAGACACTGTGTGTTTTACCGGAAAACAAGCCCACAAGTCCTTATTCCAGTAACCGTTTTGCAATTTGCAAAGTTCTGCTTTCTTGTGTTGCTGTCAGAAGTGAAAATATCCTTGAAAAGTTGTGGTTTGAATAGTTTAATAGTCTTAGAACTGGAGTGATGTTTAAACATACTCCTTTATTGTCACACTATATATATTTCTATAAGCATAGAGAAATGAACTCCTTCCAAGTTCCTGCATGTGCTTCTTAACCTTTCTAGTCATGGCCCTCATTCCGAGTTGTTCGCTCGCTAGCTGCTTTTAGCAGATTTGCACACGCTAAGGCGCCGCCTACTGGGAGTGAATCTTAGCTTTGCAGAATTGCGAACAAAAGATTTGCATAATTGCGAATAGAAATTTCTTTGCAGTTTCTGAGTAGCTCGGGACTTACTCTGCCACTGCGATCAGTTCAGTCAGTTTCGTTCCTGGTTTGACATCACAAACACACCCAGCGTTCGCCCAGACACTCCCCCGTTTCTCCAGCCACTCCCGCGTTTTTCCCAGAAACGGCAGCGTTTTTTCGCACACACCCATAAAACGGCCAGTTTCCGCCCAGAAACACCCACTTCCTGTCAATCACACTCCGATCACCAGAACGATGAAAAAATAAGAATTTACTTACCGATAATTCTATTTCTCGTAGTCCGTAGTGGATGCTGGGGACTCCGTCAGGACCATGGGGTTTAGCGGCTCCGCAGGAGACAGGGCACAATAATAAAAGCTTTAGGATCAGGTGGTGTGCACTGGCTCCTCCCCCTATGACCCTCCTCCAAGCCTCAGTTAGGATACTGTGCCCGGACGAGCGTGCATAATAAGGAAGGATATTGAATCCCGGGTAAGACTCATACCAGCCACACCAATCACACCGTACAACCTGTGATCTGAACCCAGTTAACAGTATGATAACAACGAAGGAGCCTCTGAAAAGATGGCTCACAACAAGAATAACCCGATTTTTGTAACAATAACTATGTACAAGTATTGCAGACAATCCGCACTTGGGATGGGCGCCCAGCATCCACTACGGACTACGAGAAATAGAATTATCGGTAAGTAAATTCTTATTTTCTCTAACGTCCTAAGTGGATGCTGGGGACTCCGTCAGGACCATGGGGATTATACCAAAGCTCCCAAACGGGCGGGAGAGTGCGGATGACTCTGCAGCACCGAATGAGAGAACTCCAGGTCCTCCTCAGTCAGGGTGTGCCCCTGACCAAGTAGCAGCTCGGCAAAGTTGTAAAGCCGAGACCCCTCGGGCAGCCGCCCAAGATGAGCCCACTTCCTTGTGGAATGGGCTTTTACTGATTTTGGCTGTGGCAAGCCTGCCACAGAATGTGCAAGCTGAATTGTGCTACAAATCCAGCGAGCAATCGTCTGCTTAGAAGCAGGAACACCCATCTTGTTGGGTGCATACAGGCTAAACAGCGAGTCAGATTTTCTGACTCCAGTCGTCCTGGAAACATATATTTTCAGGGCCCTGACAACGTCAAGTAACTTGGAGTCCTCCAAGTCCCTAGTAGCCGCAGGTACCACAATAGGTTGGTTCATGTGAAAAACAGAAAACACCTTAAGGAGAAATTGAGGACGAGTCCTCAATTCTGCCCTGTCAGAATGAAAAATTAAGTAAGGGCTTTTATATGATAAAGCCGCCCATTCTGACACGCGCCTGGCTGAAGCCAGGGCTAATAGAATCTTCACCTTCCATGTGAAATATTTTAATTCCACAGTGGTGAGTGGATCAAACCAATGTGACTTTAGGAAACTCAAAACAACATTGAGATCCCAAGGTGCCACTGGGGGCACAAAAAGAGGCTGTATATGCAGTACCCCTTTTACAAACGTCTGAACTTCAGGCACTGAAGCCAGTTCTTTCTGGAAGAAATTCGACAGGGTCGAAATTTGAACCTTAATGGACCCTAATTTTAGGCCCATAGACAGTCCTGTTTTCAGGAAATGTAGGAACGACCCAGTTGGAATTCCTCTGTAGGGACCTTCTTGGCCTCACACCACGCAACATATTTTCGCCAAATGCGGTGAAAATGTTTTGCGGTTACATCCTTCCTGGCTTCGACCAGGGTAGGGATGACTTCATCTGGAATGCCCTTTCAGGATCCGGCGTTCAACTGCCATGCCGTCAAACGCAGCCGCGGTAAGTCTTGGAACAGACAAGGCCCCTGCTGGAGCAGGTCCTTTCTTAAAGGTAGAGGCCACGTTTCTTCCGTGAGCATCTCTTGAAGTTCCGGGTACCAAGTCCTTCTTGACCCATCCGGAACCACGAGTATCGTTCTTACTTATCTCCTTCTTATGATTCTCAGTACTTTTGGTATGAGATGCATAGGAGGGAACACATACCCTGACTGGTACACCCACAGTGTTACCAGAGCGTCCACCACTATTGCCTGAGGGTCCCTTGACCTGGCGCAATATTTGTCTAGTTTTTTGTTCAGGCGGGACGCCAACATGTCCACCTTTGGTTTTTCCCCAACGGTTTACAATCATGTGGAAGACTTCCCGCTGAAGTCCCCACTCTCCCGGGTGGAGGTTATGCCTGCTGAGGAAATCTGCTTCCCAGTTTTGCACTCCCGGAATTAACACTGCTGAGAGTGTTATCACATGATTTTTCGCCCAGCGAAGAATCCTTGCAGTTTCTGCCATTTCCCTCCTGCTTCATGTGCCGCCCTGTCTGTTTACGTGGGCGACTGCCGTGATGTTGTCCCACTGGATCAATACCGGCTGACCTTGAAGCAGAGGTCTTGCTAAGCTTAGAGCCTTGTAAATTGCCCTTAGCTCCAGTATATTTATGTGGAGAGATGTCTCCAGACTTGATCACACTCCCTGGAAATTTTTTTTTCCTTGTGTGACTGCTCCCCAGCCACTCAGGCTGGCATCCGTGGTCACCAGGACCCAGTCCTGAATGTCGAATCTGCGGCCTTTCATAGATGAGCACTCTGCAGCCACCGCAGAAGAAAACACCCTTGTCCTTGGAGACAGGGTTATCCACTGATGCATCTGAAGATGCGATCCGGACCATTTTCCCAGCAGATTCCACTGAAAAGTTCTTGCGTGAAATCTACCGAATGGGATCGCTTTGTACGAAACCACGATTTTTCACAGGACCCTTGTGCAATGATGCACTGATACTTTTCCTGGTTTTAGGAGGTTCCTGACTAGCTCGGATAACTCCCTGGCCTTCTTCTCCGGGAGAAAACATCCTTTTCTGGACTGTGTCCAGAATCATTCCTAGGAACATTAGACGTGTCGTCGGAAAAAGCTGTGATTTTGGAATATTTAGAATCCACTCGTGCTGTCGTAGAACTACTTGAGATAGTGCTACTCCGACCGCCAACTGTTCTCTGGACCTTGCCCTTATCAGGAAAGCGTCCATATTTCTTTTAGGAAGAATCATCATTTCGGCCATTACCATGGTAAAGACCCGGGGTGCCGTGGACAATCCAAACGGCAGCGTCTGAACTGATAGTGACAGTTCTGTACCACGAACCTGAGATACCCTTGGTGAGAAGGGCAAAATTTGGACATGTAGGTAAGCGTCCCTGATATCCAATGACACCATATCGTCCTGGTTCGCTATCACTGCTCTGAGTGACTCCATCTTGATTTTAACCCTTGTATGTAATTGTTCAAATCTTTTAGATCTCACCGAGCCGTTTGGCTTCAGTACCACAATATAGTGTGGAATAATACCCCTTCCCTTGTTGTAGGAGGGGTACTTTGATTATCACTTGCTGGGAATACAGCCTGTGAATTTTTTTCCCAATACTGCCTCCCTGTCGGAGGGAGACGTTGGTAAAGCAGACTTCAGGAACTTGTGAGGGGAAGACGTCTCGAATTTCCAATGTACACCTGGGATACTACGTGTAGGATCCAGGAGTCCACTTGCGAGTGAGCCCACTGCGTGCTGAAACTCTTGAGATGACCCCCCCACCGCACCTGAGTCCGCTTGTATGGCCCCAGCGTCATGCTGCGGACTTGGCAGAAGCTGTGGAGGACTTCTGTTCCTGGGAATGGGCTGCCTGCTGCAGTCTTCTTCCCTTTCCTCTAACCCTGGGCAGATATGACTGGCCTTTTGCCCGCCTGCCTTTATGGGTACGAAAGGACTGAGACTGAAAAGACTGTGTCCTTTTTTGCTGAGATGTGACTTGGGGTAACAAAAGTGGATTTTCCAGCTGTTGCCATGGCCACCAGGTCCGATGGACCGCCCCTTTATACGGCAATACTTCCATGTGCCGTCTGGAATCTGCATCACCTGACCACTGTCATGTCTATAAACATCGTCTGGCAGATATGGACATCACATCTACTCTTGATGCCAGAATGCGCATCTCGCATATATAGAAATGCATCCTTAAAATGCTCTATAGTCAATAAAATATTGTTCCTGTCAAGGGTATCAATATTTTCAGTCAGGAAATCCGACCAAGCCCCCCCAGCGCTGCACATCCAGGCTGAGGCGATTGCTGGTCGTAGTATAACACCAGTATGTGTGTATATACTTTTTAGGATATTTTTCAGCTTCCTATCAGCTGGCTCTTTGAGGGCGGCCGTATCTGGAGACGGTAACGCCACTTGTTTTTATAAGCGTGTGAGCGCCTTATCCACTCTAAGGTGTGTTTCCCAACTCGCCCTCACTTCTGGCGGGAAAGGGTATACCTCCAATAATTTTCTATCGGAGGAAACCCACGTATCATCACACACTTTAATTTATCTGATTCAGGAAAAACTACAAGTAGATTATTCCCACCCTACATAATACCCTTATTTGTGGTACTTGTAGTATCAGAAATATGTAACACCTCCTTCATTGCCCTTAACATGTAACGTGTGGCCCTAAAGGAAAATACGTTTGTTTCTTCACCGTCGACACTGAAGTCAGTGTCCGTGTCTGTGTCTGTGTCGACCAACTGAGGTAAATGGGCGTTTTTAAAAGCCCCTGACGGTGTCTGAGACGCCTGGACAGGTACTAATTTGTTTGCCGGCCGTCTCATGTCGTCAACCGACCTTGCATCGTGTTGACATTATCACGTAATTCCTAAATAAGCCATCCATTCCGGTGTCGACTCCCTAGAGAGTGACATCACCAATACAGGCAATTTGCTCCGCCTCCTCACCAACATCGTCCTCCTACATGTCGACACACACGTACCGACACACAGCACACACACAGGGAATGCTCTAATAGAGGACAGGACCCCACTAGCCCTATGGGGAGACAGAGGGAGAGTTTGCCAGCACACACCAAAAACGCTATAATTTATACAGGGACAACCCCTTATACAAGTGTTTTCCCTTATAGCATTTTCACATATGTAATCATATCGCAAAATAAGTGCCCCCCCTCTCTGTTTTAACCCTGTTTCTGTAGTGCAGTGCAGGGGAGAGCCTGGGAGCCTTCCTCACAGCAGAGCTGAGCAGGAAAATGGCGCCGTGTGCTGAGGAGAATAGGCCCCGCCCCCTAAAACGGCGGGCTCTTCTCCCGGAGTTTGTGAGATCTGGCAGGGGTTAAATACATCCATATAGCCTCAAGGGCTATATGTGAGGTATTTTAGCCATAAAAAAGGTATAATACATTGCTGCCCAGGGCGCCCCCCCAGCGCCCTGCACCCTCAGTGACCGCTGGTATGAAGTGTGCTGACAACAATGGCGCACAGCTGCAGTGCTGTGCGCTACCTTATGAAGACTGAAAGTCTTCTGCCGCCTGTTTCTGGACCTCTGGACCTCTTCAACTTCGGCATCTGCAAGGGGGGTCGGCGGCACGGCTCCGGGACGAACCCCAGGGTGAGACCTGTGTTCCGACTCCCTCTGGAGCTAATGGTGTCCAGTAGCCTAAGAAGCAAATCCATCCTGCACGCAGGTGAGTTTACTTCTCTCCCCTAAGTCCCTCGTAGCAGTGAGCCTGTTGCCAGCAGGACTCACTGAAAATAAAAAACCTAACTTAAACTTTTATTCTAAGCAGCTCAGGAGAGCCACCTAGATTGCACCCTTCTCGGCCGGGCACAAAGATCTAACTGAGGCTTGGAGGAGGGTCATAGGGGGAGGAGCCAGTGCACACCACCTGATCCTAAAGCTTTTATTATTGTGCCCTGTCTCCTGCGGAGCCGCTAAACCCCATGGTCCTGACGGAGTCCCCAGCATCCACTTAGGACGTTAGAGAAATCCTCGTTATGCCGTGAGTAAAATACCTAACTTTTGAGCAAAATAACTAAGCGCATGCGCTCTGCGAACCTTGCGCATGCGCAGTAAGCGACTAATCGCAATATAGTGAAACTCGGCAACGAGCGAACAACTCGGAATGAGGGCCCATATACTGTATAGAAATATGTGTGGAGAATTTATACTGATAAATCTTTGTTGTAGTTGAAATGTGTTTACATGCTCTTAGTTTTGACAGTTTTTTTCTGAATGAGGCATTGGAAAGATAAATGATAAATGAATCAGCTCAGGATCAAAGGTGGTGATCTATGCTGTTATCGGTTAGGTGCCCCTCCTGAGGTAACTGTCAGTCTTCCAAATGCTTGGCTCCAACCACTCAGTACTAACAGGCAGCTCTTAGCTGCTTCTAGTCATGCTAGCTGCTTCTATGAAGGCATACAGCTACTCACTTGGTATACTGTATGGAGGAGGGTTTATCTGTGATTGGAGCTTTCCTGCCCACTTCAAACCCAGTCACTAGTATTTAACGGAAGCTATCAGCTGGAGTGTGGTAACGAGGTGTAGGACTGTGTATGGTGTGTAACAGTGAGGTGGTGAGTTTGGTATTGAGCTTGAGAGAATTGGTGGTGAGTTTGACTATAAGATGATTAAAATAATACAAAGATGATATTTATAAGTTCTAAATATCATCTTTGTATTATTCTAATATTTTTTACAGTTAAAGCTCTGAAGTATACTTGAGAATGAGAGGTGAGGCTCTGCCTACCCTGTCTGCCCTGACCACACGTCACTGGTGTGTAATTACAGACCTATCTGTTGCTGTCACTGGGTCACTTTACATGGGAGACTCTCCACCTTACTGCCCACCTTCACTTGAGAGCATGCGCCGAAGGACGCCAGTTCTGAGAGACGCTGCTGCAAAGCTCCACTGCTTTTCTGCCTGCATGTCAACCTCCTCACAGAAAAGGGTGATCTCCTCAGAGCTGTTCCACTCCATCACAGCACAACCTGTCTCCCCAGCAGTTTCCCCAGGACTCCCCTTGACCCACTGCCACTCACTTTAAACTGTTACTTTCCATACCACGTGACAATACTCATGTGACCTGCTCCTGACCTCTTGAGCAGCTGCAGATGTTGCTGGTAATTGTGGCATGCACATGCTCTATAGTGCGATGCACATTGTCCGACATAATACCTTGCATGGTGGGGTATTACACGTGATAACTGTTAATGTTACAGAATGCTAAATGACCACAGCACCAAGGCTTTGTCTTTCAGAGTATTCATGGGATATGGATAAGATCAAAAACTGTCTAAGAATATTTGATCTTAGAGTATATTGTACACCCACTGTAATCTGGCTCTTCCATAGTGGGCAGTAAGATACTGTTCTAATTTAGAGCATGCATAAATGGTAATAATGGCTAAGAGGGTAATTCAGACTTGATTGCTAGGTTTCATTTTTTGCATCCCTGCGATCAGGCAGTCGCCGCCTACAGGGGGAGGGTATTGGATGTGTGCTGGTGTGCGATCGCATTTGTAGCAGAACTGCACAAACATAAGTTTGTGCAGTTTCTGCTCAGCCCAGGACTTACTCAGCTGCTGCGATGGTCGGGCCGTAGCTGACGTCAGAAACCCTTCCTCCAGTCGTCTGGTCCCTCCTGCGTTTTCCCGGACACTCCTTAAAAACGGTCAGTTGCCCCCCACAAACACCATCTTCCTGTCAATCTCCTTGCGATCGCCTGTGCATTATGAATTTTCGCACCATCCCGTCGCTGACCGGCGATCCCCATTGCTGCGGTCCGTCACGCCTGCTCATTGCGGTGCATATGCATGCGCAGTTCAGATCTGATTGCAGGCTGTGATAAAACGCAGCCTAGCGATCAGGTCTGAATTGGACCCTAAACTACAAAGCAGAATGGCAAAAATTAAATTTGAACAATAAAATATTGATTTAATACAGTTTTTGTTTTATGGGCATTAAAATATTTGGATATCATTTACAGTATTGTGCGTCTTCTCTTCAGAATTTTATTTCTGTGTGTGTGTGTGTGTGTGTGTGTGTGTGTGTGTGTGTGTGTGTGTGTGTGTGTTTGTGTGTATAAAATATAATGAAGCTGTGATGGGAATACGAGATTGCAGATCCTTGGTCAAGATATTCGGAAAAGTGATTGACAGGAAATGGCATAACTTACCGCAATATAACCCATGGAGAGTTGGGTCTGCAATATCTAGAGACCTGGCTAATAAGTCTAAAAAGTAAAAGCACTCTGTAAACAGCATTAATAACATCACTATCCCCAGGATCAGGCAGTATACCCCTGTTCCCTTTCTGCTTCTTAAGCACAGGACTTTCCAAACAGCTTATGCTTTCTTATTGCAAAAAGTCTATAAAAGAGCACTGGACCTAAAATGCAATTTAATTCTATGGAATATCTATAATTTAAAAATCTGTATACAAATGTTTAAGGCTTAGAAGCTTACTTCCATATACTAAGTCCCTTTTTTTGAACTGAAGTCAACTGTTATCACTTTTTACTTTTTTCATTGTAAATAGTGTAAGGTTACTTTTAGAGTAGGCAGTTAACATTTTACTGCTGATGCTGCATTTTTTTTAAATGCCTTATTAAAAGCACATGAATTATTATACAGGAGAAAGCTAATTAAAAGGAAATCAAATGTAAATAAATTAAATGTAATAGTGAATTAACTTACAAATGTATCTCGACAAGCTATTAATATGTTGTTTTCTTTGCTTCCCCGGAAATCTTGTTAAACTATTGGAAACACAATTATGCTGCTAATTACTTTGATAGTGAATGATATTTTCCACTCAAACTACTGTTTTAGAGAGGAAGTGAGCAAATTACTGTACATGCCAAGACTTTATAATGCAATTCATCTCTCATGGTTATAATGCACTGTATTGAACACCCTTTTGTAGCTAATAAGGGTAATTTATGAATTTACAAAAGCATGTATCTGCTCTTCTTTGAAGTCATCTAACAACTCTTGCATACAAATGTCCCTTCTTTTATTATGTGTAAGTGCCTAGATTTGAGGGCGGTGTCAGACTAGGGCATGTAGGGCCCACCAGGGAAATGTAGTGGTAGGGGCCCATGTTTAGGGGTGTGGCCAGTCTCTAGAGGGGGTGAGCTAAGCCACCACATTGGTTTGCCTCACCGTTTTGCAAAAGTTGGTCCCCTAGATAAGTATATACAGTAAATACTGTAGTGCATGCAAGATAATGTACTAGATTAGTAACAGCACAGTCTGGAACATGATCCCTAGAGGAGGTGGTGGGCCCCTAGGCAGTAGGGCCCACCGGTGGTTTCCCCTGTGGGCCAGTCCAGCCCTGTTTGAGGGTCAAGGTGGGAGCATCTATGAGAATAGAAAACTTGCACAGTCTGACAGGAGAGGCTGGAGCAGATCAGGAGCATTCTGTGCTATATATGGATCAGGCACAGAAGTACTGAATGGATTGGATAATGTAAATGATAATAATAATAATAATAATAATAATAATAATAATTTTATTTATATAGCGCTCTTTCTCCAACAGGACTCAAGGCGCTTTACAGACATCAAAAACAATGCACATAATACAGAGGATTTAAGTAATACAGCAATAGATAAGTAACACAGACATAAAAGAAAACCTTAAGCACACAGAAGCATAATGCATGATTGGTGTAGGCATTTTGGGTAATAACTTCCAAGGGTTGTGTATTCCACCCTCACAAGGTACCAGGTGCGGCAGCCAACTTGGGCGCACAGCGTAGGATAGTCTACCCCTAGGGTAGAATAGTCTACCCCTAGAAGAGATGACACAAAATGGGGGTGATTTCAGAGTCCTAAAGATCAGAGTAGGGTTCCAACAAAACCACCAGGTCTATGTATTTTTCATCCCATCCACAAGCGTACCAGATGAGGCAGCCATGTTGGGCTGGTGGACATAGAAATTCAAACTTAGCCCTTTAAATGGGCCATATGGGGCACTTTCAGTACCTGTAACAGTACAAATTGAGAAAGCCCGAGAAGTGTATGTACATTGGGTGGACAAGCACCCAATTTTTTGTGGTTTGCTAATAAGAAGATTTATTGTAGTTTCCAGATTTACTAGAAATGGTTTACAACTTTATTAATTACTTCAACTATGTTTTTTTACCATGCCACATTTAATTTCAAAAGCAACAAATCAGTATTCACCAGGGGGGCCATTTATCAGTGGTGGAAAAGGGGCCCTGAAAAGTATAATCCCTCAGATTTTTGGAGGCTGTTTACCAATTTATGCATATCGGGACAGTGGTGCCAATAAACAGCTGTCCCAATGAATGCAAAACCCTGTACTTTTGCTTCTGATCACAGTTGTGAAAGTTTACACTGCCAGATTCTGTCACTGTTTTGGCAGTGTTCTTGTGCAGGGAGTGAATGGATCTGAAGCGATCCTTCTATGCACTCCAATTGCTCTTTCTGTTGGAAATAACATTTTAATGACATTTGAAGAAGAGCTCTGAAAAAATAAAGTTTTCCAAAATGTATGTTTTCAGAGCTTGATAAATAACAATCACATTAATTTTCTGTGGACAATAGTAATCACAGAGTCTACCGTTAACGCAGATGTCTGCTGTTTCAGCATGATTTTTTACAGGTGATGAGCGTCATAAAACAGGTCCTAACATGTAATGAATACAAGTGTAGGCCCTGGAGTGAAACCAGGACTTTTTACAAGTTTTACTAAATGAATAAATAAATAAATGTCCTTGCCAACATGCTGAGACCACTTAAAAAGTTTATCTGGGTGGAATACCTGATTAGGAGAAAAGGCTTTGTTGTCTCCTACCCAGCTGGATGATATGTACCATACATATGATTGGCATAATAAATGAGCAGGACTAAATAGAATACCTACCAACAAAGTTATACAGATGGGTCCTCCATTTTCTTGGCTCTTTCTGCGCCTAGACGGAGGTTTAGTCACGCCTTGGCGATAGCTTAGGTTGCTGAGTTTCCTCATGGACAGGCACGTTGAGGCGCGACTAGATGCTCAGCATGCAATACACATCTCCACCACTGGGTGGCTAATGCTCCACTAATCCAGTACTTTAGCTCGAATAGCGGCGGATTGATCTACAAGCTCTGGCAAATGGTCAGTGATGACTGTAATGTTAATATACAGTCCTGTACTGCCTACTGTATACACAGATGGTGACCAATGGTCAGACAGAGAGAGTTAAAAAAATAAATAGTTTATACAGATACAAACGAACATGCTAAAACACTTGTGTATGCAGACGCAACTAAAGATTGTGTATGCAGACGCATCTAATGTGTGAAAGGAATAATGTAGCTCATTGACTTTAAAGTATGTACAGTGCACTAAATACCGTGCTTTTGAATTATGAGCGTCCGAGTCCCCTAAGGCATAAACCAACACCAATGGGAAGGAATCGCTCTTTGCAGTACTTTTACACATGAACTTGTGAATCTTCCACACAGTATCGTGGGCAGGCGATGAAGGCTCCCGCCTCCCATGCTGAGAGTCCCGATTCGATACCCAAAGTGCCAATCTTTTTTTTTGTGTTCCACATTCACTTTAATATTATTTTTTTTCTTTGTAATACATTCAATGGAAGGGTGCACACAGGTTTCACATAAATCAGAGTAAATCTGCAGGAGCGACTCATTCCGCTATATACAATACACAGCAGTAATGAGCACCCGTAGACATACAGTACCAGTAAATATAAATTAGTGTATTCTGACGCAAGTAACTGTTTGAGCAACACAGTACTGTAGATCGTCGGCGTTAGAGAATCTGTATTGTGAGAAAAGCACGGTATTTTCCACTGCCTCCCCCTACCCCATCGCCCTTCCACCCTGGGAGCCTGCACAGTTCATGCAGTAGACAGGTCAGGTTACAAGACATGTGCAACAGTATACAGTGTATGAAAATCACATACAGAACTGCAGTTGCAATTATACTGTAGAGAAGTAAATTGTACAGTAGCAGTGATCCCTTCTCATTAAGTACAACACAGATTCTCACAACACAGATTCTCTAACGCCGACGATCTACAGTACTGTGTTGCTCGAACAGTTACTTGCGTCAGAATACACTAATTTATATTTACTGGTATGTCTACAGGTGCTCATTACCGCTGTGTATTTTAGATAGCGAATGAGTTGCTCCTGCAGATTTACCCCGATTTGTGTGAAACCTGTGTGCACCCTTCCAATGAATGTTTTACAATGGATTACACAGAAAAAAATAATAATAAAGTGAATGTCACGGGAACACACAAAAATGTTTTGGCAGCTTGGGAATCGAACCAGGGACTCTCAGCATGGCAGGCGGGAGCCTTCATCACTAGCCCACGACACTGCATGGAAGATTCACAAGTTCATGTGTAAAAGTACTGCAAAGAGCGTTTCCTTCCCATTGGTGTTCGTTTATGCCGTTAGGGGACTCAGATGCTTACATACTCTAAAGTCAATGAGCTACATTATTCTTTTCACACATTAGTTACATCTGCATACACAAGTGTTTTAACACGTTCATTTGCATTTGTATAAACTATACACACAGTGATTTGGCATCCAAGAACTTAGGGAGGAGCTTTTATCTCTCCCACATTATACTTAATACTATGGTATTTGGACGCTCACATATCCCTAACATCAATAGGCCATACTTTATCTGTAACACATTCGTTTGCATCTGTATATGCTGTACTATTTGCCCCTGTACTGTATATACTGTTATATACTGTATGACATACTGTAGCATAATATAGCATAATGAGACGCACCAGTAAAGTAGTTCTTGTGCTGTAGTTCAGTATTGAATTTTAATGGAGACCACACGCATGCGAATTGATGATTTTAAAAAGCGACATCTGTTGGATGATCTTAGGTATTACACTCAAAGGTAACGCCAAACTCTCTGTGCGCCTCCCTTCAACTAGGCGCGCTTCCTTGCGCCCAGGCATGCTGCATATGCCTGATTGCGACTAACGCCTCAGTCAGCAAAGATAACGGAGGACCCATCTGTATGTCCAGAGGTTCATTTTTGTGATGATGGTGATTATAGGTGATCGCTGTTGTTCATATCAACAATAGTCAAAGTGAATAAAATCAATGCATTATTGCTTTACACATACACACACGTGCGTTGAGGTGGGGCAGAGCCTTTCCTGTCATACTAACTTATATGCCAGAGGTTTGATTATCTAAAGCAGGGCTGGCCAAACCGGTCCTCGAGATCTACCAACAGTACATGTTTTCCAGGCCTCCTGGAGATCTGTAGAATTGTCAGTTAGGAATGAATGCAGCACATCCTAATTAGTAATGACTACACCTGTGCACCAGCTAGGTGGTCTGGAAAATGTGAACTGTTGGTAGATCTCGAGGACTGGTTTGGCCAGCCCTGATCTAAAGCATATGAAAAATACAGTTAATGTGCTCTATTAGATTCTTTCTGCCCCCTACCACACATGTTTTGTTTCTACTAACGGACGTGGTATTATCATTTCAACTTGCTACCCCTGGGGTTGGGAGGCGCCATAACCCTTTACGCAGCTAAACCTGATTTCTATGGGTGCGATATGCATGAAAACGGGGATCACTTTGGAAAGGAGATTGGTTGTGATATATCATTTGAATACCAATATATTAGAAATATTTTCTTTGCATTATTCAAATTGTTTTTATAGTCAAAACTCTGGAGTAAAACGTTTATGAAAGGTGAGGCAGTTACCCCCCCTATATTTTCAGTACATCTCTGATCAAAAGTCACCAAATTTCCAGCAGTATATACTGCTGCCCCTGTGCATAATGCCCACATGTACACTTTGGCTCATATATTGGGGCAGATGTATTAACCTAGAGAAGGCATAAGGAAGTGATAAACCAGTGATATGTGCAAGGTGATAAAGACACCAGCCAATCAGATCCTAACTGTTAATTTACATATGGGAGCTGATTGGCTGGTGCCTTTATCACCTTGCACATATCACTGGTTTATCACTTCCTTATGCCTTCTCCAGGTTCAGAGGCGTCACTGGGTGTGGTGACACCCGGAGCGCACTTTGTATTATCACCCCACCTCCCCCTCCCCACCGGAGCCGCGGGCGTCCGAAAAGGGGGCATGGCCTAACCAAAAAGGGGGCGTGGCCTCACAGATCTTTTTTTTCTTCGCTCCGAGGGCATGTCCAGCTTCCCTGAAGATGCTGACTGCTCAACGTGCAGTGCCGGCTCTTATCTGTGACAGGAGACGAGTGCTGCAGGGGTTTATCTCACTGCAGCACTCAGCTCTGGTCACTACAGAAGAGCTGGCACTTTGGTGTCACCCCTTCCGAGGGGGCACCTGGGTGTGGGCCGCACTCCTGCACCGGCCTTCTGACGCCACTGTCCAGGTTAATACATCTGCCCCATTGTGTGTAAATATGGCTGTGTTACTACTAGCCAGTGCCTCTTGAGTCATTTACCTCACTGCACATCCCTGATATAAGTATATGACGAAGTAAACCTTCGAAATGATGATCACCTTACCTGCTACTATTGAGTAGTTTTTGTGAGTGCCATCGCCACAATGTTATTTGTTGGACCTGCAGAGGTACCTTGGAGGGCACCAGCAATCTAATCATTTGTGGGAGTGCTGCTTCAATATTGGATATATATATACACATACAGTCTATACAGTATATATGTACACATACAAAACGTGAAAATATGTATCTATGTAAATTTATGTATTTATGTTTGTTCTTCATAGGCTCCAACATAGCTCATACTTGCCTACCTGACCCTCTCCATGAGGGAGAAAATGCTCTGTTCCTGGACTTTCCTGGTAATGTATGATTGCCATCACCTGTGGTGAAACACCTTTCTTATCAATTAACTTGCTCACCACAGGTGATGGCAATCATACATTACCAGGAAAGTCCAGGAACAGAGCATTTTCTCCCTCATGGAGAGGGTCAGGTAGGCAAGTATGACATAGCTTGATGGCTCTGGACCAAAATTGATACACATGTCCTTCATTATCCAACTTAAAATGCTGACAGGGTTTAACCTAAAAAAATCTACCCCTTTCAGAGCAGGTGCCACATATATAGCTTATATATAAAATCAATCTGTGTTATATCTCTACTCGGCTTGTCGAGCTTATATTGAATCATTGCAATAGTTGCTGACTTGGTCACCTATTGTGATAATCTCAGCCTGATTAACTGTGATTAGTTTACTAGCAGTTTTAATCAGGTGCTGGCTCTTGAGCCTGTGTGGTATGTTCTATCTGGCTGAGTCTCCCACAGATACCATGTCTTGCATGGTCTCTGGTTCAAGCTGCTTAGGAAAGATTGCTGGTATCAATATCTGCTAAGTATCTGGATACAATCTATTATATATTGTTGCTAGCAAATGTACACCTGGAAAATATACTACTCTTGATGGTACTTATGTCTTATACTGCAGTTTGCTGTACAGTATATCTAAAGAAATGACTGACTTTTCCAGTTACTCCCATGTTTAATGAATTATCATACTGGAGCTATTACTATTGCTTAAGAGTGGATATATTAATGCAGTGAAAATATAACTGTATACCCTTTTTGTTTTAGCTGTTTACTTATAGGTAGCTAATTTGAACTCTTGCTTGTTACTAGCTTTCAGTGAAGTTAACTTAAGGAGAGTATTTAGGTAATCACTAATTAGGAGATAAATTGGTATTACTAATTAATTTAGCTTTAGACAGACTATTGTCTAGTTTAGGAAGCAAAGCAGTAAGGGCTTTGGTTTATTCCTGGATGGGAGACCCTCTGAGAATCTTGGTATAGCTTCCTATACAAGTTCTTTGAGTGTCACATTCCTTCATCTGTATTTTGATACATGTGCCTCCTGCACTGTTATTACTTTGAGTGCAAAGTCCAGATGACAGCCGAGTACCTACTAACAAATGAGTATTCCAGGAAAGTGGTTCATTATTAGTGAAGGGCACTGAGTCTAGTTTTGACAGTGCAGGAGTTTATCAGGTATTATAACAATTGGTCTGTTTGTTTGTTTGTTTGTTTGTTTGTTTGTTTATTTATCTGTCTGGTTATGCATTCAGACACCCCTGCATGATTGAGATGAAACCAACACAAGGTGATCCAGATTGGGTATCCGGACTCCAGGTCGACAACAAAAAGGTCGACACACCTTAGGTCGATGCCAATTGGTCGACACACCGTAAATTGACATGGACAAATGGTCAACATGGACAAAAGGTCGACAGGAACAAAGTCAACATGGAAAAAGGTCAACATGAGTTTTTCACATTTTTTTTTCTTTTTTGGAACCTTTTCAAACTTAACGATCCACGTGGACTACGATTGGAACGGTAATCTGTGCCGAGCGAAGGCACCATGCCCGAAGCATGGCGAGCGAAGCGGTGCACTAATTGGGGTTCCCGGTCACTCTACGAATAAAACAACACCAAAAAAACATACAAAACTCATGTCGACCTTTTTCCATGTCGACCTTTTGTCCATGTTGACATTTTGTCCATGCTGACCTAAGGTGTGTCGACCAATTGGCATCGACCTAAGGTGTGTCGACCTTTTTGTTGTCGGCCTGGAGTCCCAGACCCTCCAGATTGATCCTGGCCAGATTTTAGATGGGTTAGAGTCCCGGTCAGACCTCAAATCAGAATTGGCCAGCCAGAACTTTCACCCAGAGAGTCTGTTCTGGGTCTTCCACTGGGTGGATTTGGGGGGAAAAACTGCACTGATTGGAATATAAACCAATGTGAGGTGGTTCAGTTGGATCCTGGTCAGGTTTTAGGGGGGTTAGGGTCCCAGTCAGACCTCACAGCAGAATTGGCCAGACAGAACTTTGACCCATGGAGCCTGTTCTGGGCCTTCCATTGGATGAATATGTAAGAAAATGTGGTAATATTGGATCCCAATAGAAATACTAAGGGGTTAGAGTTGTTCGGACCTCATGGCAAAATGCGTCAGCCAGAACTTTGACCCAGGTAGCATACTCTGGGCCTTATACTGTATTGACTTGGAAGAAAACTTCACAGAATGCAAACATTGCATCCCAGAAGAAGTACTAGGGAGTTGAGGTTTGTTGGACCTTATTACAGAATGCGCTGGGAAGAACTTTGACCCTGTGAGCCTGTTCTGGGCCTTTTACTGGATGAAGTTAGAAGAATCCTTCACAGAGAGGTAACAATGGGTCCCAGAAGGCATACTAGGGGGCTGGCGTGTCAGTTAGATCTCCCATTGGTGTACACTGGCCAGAACTGTGACCAAGGGAGCCTATTCTGGGCCTTCCACTGGATGTACTTTTAGTAAAACTTTACATAGTGGTAACATTGGATCCCAGAAGGCATACTAGGGGGTTGGGGTCCCGGTTGGACCTCCCATTGGTGTATGCTAGGCGGCAGAAATTTGACACAGGTAGCCTATTTTGGGCCTTCCACTGGAAGGGTAGGGGTGAAAAGTTTAATGGACTGTAACAACTGACTAAAATAACCATAAATAAATGAACTGTAATAACTGACTGAAATGGAGGTGGGAAGGCAAAAAATGTTGTGTACCCTATAGCTTTGGAATACCAATATAGATAACAGAAGTAAAACTTTAAACCCACCTTGCAATGTAAAACTGATTCTAAAACTGAACAGAAAGGAAAGATGGGGATTAGGGATTCTTAGGACACACACAAAAATAAAACCAACACACTTGGCAGCCGCGTTATGGGTATGTTGGAAGAGCTGCTAAGCTGTTAATTATTTTTAAAATGTTAACAGTTACATCCAACTCATTGATAACTTCATAAATTGAAGAGACTGACCCGGGCAATGCTGGGTACTTCAGCTAGTATACCATATATAACAAACTCAATGGTCGAGCACTCACACAAATGTAACAGCTGCACCTGGTGCTCTCACATCAACCAAGGCAATTATAGCAATAAAGTGTGCAGCACTCACGACTTGTAGAAATGAGAAGCTTTGCCACAATTTGGTGAAGCTTCTAATTTCTACAAGCCGTGAGTGCTGCAAATTTATTGCTGTATATATATTAGAGGTGAGTGGTTCAGATTTGACAGAATCCAAACCAGTGTGAACATTGGTATCCGACACCGACCCAAGACGCGGATTGAGTGTTTCCGCCAGACTGGGATTCCTATTCGAGGTTGAACGCCATCTTCCTGGCATCGGATTCTCATGGGACTTATTATCTATATAAAGCGCCGCAGCCGGGACTCTGCAGCATTTCACTGGAATGCACGCTGCTGTTTGCTGCATTATACTCTGTTGTAGTGGCTGTACTGTATAGTGGCTGTGATGGGTAGTGACTGAGCGATAGGGGGCACATTGCATGCTGATGAATGCTGCACTATACTCTGCTATACTGGCTGTGCTGTGTCCAGACTCACAAGTTTATTTTTTTTTATAAGTGATCAGAAACAAAGGTTCAATATATAATATGGTGATTTCAATTTGTTCTAGAGACTCTTCTTTATAAAAAAAGACATCATAAGTTTTCTTGTTTGATTTCTTAATGTAGGTTAACTCATGTCTTGGTAATAAGAGATTTTGAGCTTTATTAACAAATCTGATGCTTCCCGGCAGGTTGGAGGGGAACATTTAAAATTGCACTTACAGTCAATGTAAAGCCCGACGTGCAGATTAAGCTAGGTGACCGTGCCTAGGGAAATGCGTTAAGTGTCAAGCTGCCATCACCACATGCGCTCCACTTCATGAGGATCCAGATATGGACTTTTAATTCATTCCTTGCCTTTGGAACTTTCTCTGTGCGACTGCATTATTACAGCACTGATTGGAGAGACCCAGCTTTTGCCTAATCATCACAGCGTGCCTGCTGTTAATTCTCAAGAACCTGGAGGACTCCATCGTCATGGGTAACACCAGCTGTATTTAAACATCACTATTCCCCAGGGAACTTTATCCTTCAATCCAGGATCCCATGTGGATACATACCAGCAGCTATTTTTATTTGGCTTTCAGTTTTTATTTATGCCCAATTATATGTTTTTAAGTGTTATGTTACATACATTGTCTAGTGAATAAATTGTTTACATATTTTAATTCATACACGTTTGTTTATTAATATTGGAGAAACATCAACCAGCACCAGTACACTCCTTTCTTTCAGTACCATTGATGGTCGATGGCCATCCCTATTTTCTCAGAGTTCTATTTCAAGTCCTACTTGTTCATACAGTATGAAGATCTTTATAAGAATTTTCTTTACTAAACAGATCTGCTATCTGCGAGTGTAACAGTCATTTAATTGCTGCTTAGTATCAACTTCCCTACCCTTTTACCTGCTTCTACACATTTTATTTCTTACCTTCACTTTGAGGACTGATGCAAACATCCTGGCATCTTCGGACACTCCCCCAAGATAGAGCTTTTTTGAAAATTGTGGCACATGATCATTTTCATCCTGTACTTCAATGTACACCATAGCTGTATTACCTATAATTAATAACAGGAAGAGAGAGAGATGCGTTAATTAAAAAAAGGATACAAGTGGGCTAGCATTAACTATTAAAGCTATTATACTAGCTATACAGTACTTGCCAATATTAATAAAAACCCCTTCACAATTTGTGACAATGTACAGCAGGGGATGATGCTATTTAATGGAAACCACCATTCTGCTCACTTCATTGGGGAAGTACAGTAAGTGGCTGTGGGGACTGCCCCACACTCTCAGGAGTATGGGAGAGACCTTAAAAATGTGGCACTCCCCCAGACATTCCAGGAGAGTTGGCAAGCATGATACAAAATGTAAAATATAGGGACTTATAATAGTCACTCACATACAGACACACAATGGATTATAACGTAGTCTGTGGTCCAAGTTCACCCATGTGCTCCATGGTAATGGTAAACTGAGCGGGTGAAAAAATTATAGCCCTGCACATGCTTCAATCTGACAGTCCTCACAGTGATAATTCCACTTCTGTGTTGATAATGAAAATGTTGTTCCTCTAGTCCTAGTGGCTGCTCTTTTGTCACCTACAGTATAATGCCCCAGCTATTAAACGCTCACCAGACAAATATATGCTTTGTCCTTGGATATACAGTATATTTGTAGACATTAAGCAGCTTACATTACATCTAAGCCATTTTCTCCAAAGTAAATAACCACAATCTGGCAACTATTTTATTATAGTTCAATTTCTGCATTAATTCATTTTATTCACCAGTCGCCAAACCATGCTAAGTTCTATATTTTTCTGACACAAAGGTGCCAGGTACTCCATATTCCAGATGTGATATTTTACAATTTACACAATTTCCTTTCCTTATTTCCAACTGTTTCCCCTTAGCTTTCTTCAGCAGGACCTGGCAGATCTTACAGTTGGTGATAGCAGTTGTTTTTGCTGGAGATAGCCTATGTTCCATTGACAGATCCTATGATTGTAATAGGTGTCAGCGGTGTGCGCTATATGTTAGTCAACACTGGGGTTTGCTATATTAACTGGTATAAAGCACTGTAATTGGTATAAATACTGTATATAGCTGTCGTGCAGCAGGTACAGGATGTAGAAAGAGAAAAGTACTCTCTTAGTTGGGGAACTCACCCTACCCAAATATAACTAAAGCTTAGCTTTTATTAATACTTCTTAAAACACATCCATAGTAGAACATTGTAGCAAGAAGTCAAGAGTCAAAAAATCAAAATCTAACAATAGTAAGGTTAGAAACATATTAAATAATGAATGGCAAACATTGATCCCGCTACTTATTCACATAGAAAGTGGCTATCAGTAGTCTGTCAGAACCATCTCAGATACAAAGCAATCATGTGAAATCTTTGATGTCTAAATCACCAAGGCACAGTGAAAATATATCCACATAATCATTTAGTGTAAGTGGGAGACAAATCCCCAAATAAAGTTGATGCAGGGCACGATTCAAACAAAAAATGCTAAGTAAATTACATAATGTATCTCATGTAGAGTCTAATCCTAGGTTGTATCCCTATTTGCCTCAGTCAGTGCCAGTTTAATGTGGGGGTGCAGGGGATACTGTACCCAGGGCCCTCCTCTGTTCTCCTCCTTCTTTTGCTGGACCACACTGATATCACTGGCTCTGCCTCTTGTGCAGCAGTAGAAGCAAGAACCTGGCTGACAGAATGTGAGCAGGAGATTGGGCCTCCTTCTTTTGCTGGACCACACTGATATCACTGGCTCTGCCTCTTGTGCAGCAGTAGAAGCAAGAACCTGGCTGACAGAATGTGAGCAGGAGATTGGGCAGTGCAGTGCAGGAAAGTGCACAGTTCAGAGACACAGGAGTACCAAGGAGAGGACTGTAAGTGTCCCAAAGATCCCAGCTCCCCTCAAGCATAACAGGCTATATTGGTGTGTCTGGGTCCTGTGTAGATGACAACATTAGGGACCGGAGAGACAAACACATAGAGTCCTCCTGATTCCTGTCCCAGTGTGATGTACAAGGGATGCGGCTATTCTTGCATGTAACAAGATAGATGATCGTTTTTTTTCTCTGTGCATTTTAAGGTTGTTTAAGTTGTCTATGTTCCACTGCAAGAAAACTTATAAAATAGTTAACTGTTAATTATGTGGAGCTATAAACAGTACCAAGACATTCAACTATTGTTAGTTGAAATCTAATATACAACAATGGTTTAAATACAATACTGTATACCCAATCCAATGACACCCCCACCCCAAAAAAAAGCCCTGGAGCACAATGATGCAACTTATGTGTATCGTGGAGCTACTATTTTGCTATGGAGCGGATTTTTATCACATTTGCACTCCACAAACCATTTCCTTGCTGTGTCTAAAGTAAACAAAAAAATCTAGAAACCAGAGTAATCTCTACTAAATTGTTTTTAAATCTTTACGCATACATAATGTTTTGCTTATGTTCTAACCCAATCACCTAAGTTAATATTTCAGGCTCAGCCAAGCTAATGTTCTTTGTGTGGGTGTATTTGCTTAATGTAAAGATGCGGGATTTGCAGTATTAGGAATATATTATGTTAGTAACCCTGAGCAATCTGTCCTGTGGCACAGGAGTCCTACCTGACGAGGTAAATCAGATCTCATATTACTCTTGGTGTGCTTTGTAAAGCACACATGGAATAATATTTACCAGTATGCTTTCACAAGAGCTGAAGTATATACCTGAAACAAATTAATTACAGTATATTCACAGATTTTGTAAATGCATTTAAAAACAACTCACATATTGGTAACTTACTATACTTAAAACAGTTTAATTATTAAGTATATGACAGGCACCCAAACAAGGCAACAAAAATGGGTATTTTTAATGATCAAATAAGTTAAACAGCTAGCCTGATTACAGTATGTTAAAGTTTGCAATTAGCCATTCACATTCTGGTATTGTTAAAATATCACCATTAAGCTTGAATGTGTTTAACCACTTGGTCAAACCAGCTTAAATAATAAGGGGGATATCTAATTACTGGTGAATTAACATCGGGTCCCAAAAACTGTAGTTTTTCAGACTTTTTTCAGAAGTTTCACCTATTTTTTTTTTTTACAGGCTATCCAATATGGATCGCACGTAAAAAAAAAAAATGCATTTGTATCATTTCGATTAGACTACTGTAATGCCTTCTACCTTAGTCTCCCAGCAAAAGAATTGCACCGCTTACAAAACAGCTGTGCAAAACACAGCTGCCAGGCTGTTAACCGACCAGCCCCGTTCTAGCCACATAACACCCATTCTCTATTCCCTTCACTGGCTGCCTGTAAGATGGTGAATCATCTTCAAGATTGGCTTACTGAGTTTCAAAGCATTACATGACCGGAGCCCAAGGTACCTGAAGCAGCTTCTGATCCCATACTGCCCCACTCGATTACTGCAATCTGTAGATGACGGACTTTTAGCAGTACCTAGAATCTCCCGTAATTCATCTGGGGGTCAAGCTTTTAGTCATGCGACTCTGACTATATGGAACTCGCTTCCCCGCACAGTGTGAGAGGCCCCAACTATAGAATCCTTCAAAGGTAGACTCAAGACTTTCCTGTTTACTCAAGCATTTCCATAATGTCCCTTTAGTATCTACATGCTTCTGTATTTTATGAAAAGCTTTTCTGTACTTCATTATTTTCTGTACTATATTATGCTATGTATCTGTTAAGCGCCTTGAGTCCGATTGGAGAGAGAGCGCTATATAAATAAAATTATTATTATTATTATGCAAGGTGGCCAGAGTGCTGGTTGACGGAGCTGCTTGGCCAGCATCTCTCTGTGGGTGCCGTGCAGCAGAGTAATGCCGCTCGTCCAGAATTTTATGCTGGACCAGCACATCAGGCCATCGGCCCTTTAGGCATTTGCTAGAAGTGCCAGATGACCAGACCGGCCATAGATGTGTCTGCTTACAGTGTTGCTGTGATGCGTGCGCATTGCAGCACACTGTTAGCAGTATAGGGGACTGTACACTATGCGTACACCCCGCTATGCCATTCAGTTTAATGGGAGTCATGAGTGCATGCACCCGCCTTCTATTGATTTCTATGGGAGCAAGCAACAATGCGAACGGATACAGCATGCTGCTACAGCACTCTGCTATATGCAGCAAAGCTGTAGAGGGATATATCTGTAAGCATTGTTTCTGACCACCCAGTTTGGGAGCCACATACACCCAATTTACTTTTACTGTAACTGTATATAAGCCCATGTACTACCCAGGCGATGAGATTGATATAGGGGTCTATTCATGAAGCAGTGAAAAGAGAAGAGAGCCAGTGGAGAATTTGTCCATGGCAGCCAATCAGTGTTGAGGTAACATTTAGAAAGTGCATACTATAAAAATAAACATAGCAGCTGATTGGTTCACTTCTCCATGCTTTTCACTGCTTTATGAATAGACCCCATAGTCTAGCTCCTGCAAACTTTATTTTTCATTTTGTCTAGGAGGATAAGTGCTTCAAAATGCTCTTTTTATAGACTGAATTTATGTAAACAGAGAGGATAAAAACACTTTCTGAAATATGTATTTTATATTATTTTCCTTTCTTTTTCCTCTTATTCTGTCTGTCCTTCACCTAGTCAGTTAACACAAACCATACACTGTGTTTTCATTATAGAGTGAATGGCAATGCTTTACAGAAGAGGTTGGCCCTTAAAATGATAATAGTAACTATTACGGACGGTTTATGATTTTACTTGCTTGGGAATTAATAGTTGATTCATTTGCTTAGCACTTGTTACATTGCTTTTATGATTGTTTCTTTTGTGACAATTGTGCATTATAACTGTAGTAAACATGACAATGAAATGTCCTTTCACATGGCCCACACGCTTGTGGTTCTTGAGATTCTGTGTGATTGCATATAATAGCTCTAATGATGTTGCGATACTAAAAAGAGATTTTCTCTGATGTTCATTGTTTGTTGTGACTTCAGGTTTGCATTATTAGCAACAATTTTTGCTGCCATAACTAAAGCAGCCTTGATCACTGACTGTACAACTAACAGCTCTATCCTTGTCTATTTGTAACACAATGGGTATTATTTTCCAACTTAAAAGTCTGCACACGTGAAGGTTCCTTGAATTTCCATGAGTTCAAAGCTGTACTGTCTACAGATATTTGAATCTCATTTAGAGTGGAAACTATTTTACTGCTCCTAGAAAACAATCCAACAAACAACATCTATGCTCTAGTAATGTTTTCCTCGGTACAGAAAATGTGATTTCTATCTCGTGTAATCTTAAGGCAAAATATATCTTTGTGAAAAATAAAAAGTATAAATAAAATAGTCTGTGAAGTGGAAAAATAGACTACACATTAAAGCAGGCATTCCCAGCCTCGGTCCTCAAGGCATACTAACAGTGCAGGTTTTAGTGATATCCAGGCTTAAGCACAGATGACTAAATTAAAATAATTGAGGTACTAATTAATTCACCTGTGCTCAAGCATGGATATCACTACAACCTGGACTGTTAGTGTACCTTGAGGACTGAGATTGGGAATACCTGCATTAAGCTAACTGATCATCGCAGACGCAACAGTCTTTTAGACTTTTGGCTACATTTTTATTTAAGGTTATGACATTTTTTTTTTTGGAACTTAAACAATGGATCAGATAAAGCAGCAACTGTCAGCTATTATTCTACCTACAGTATACAGAAGATAGCCACATTATTGGGGTTGCAGCAACAGAAAAAGAAGTGCACTGCCCAGATAATACAATAGCTGTAAAAGGAGATGGTCAATCTCCCAAGTATAAAATACTGAAAGTGTAGAGAAAATATATTACAGTGCTACTGGAAATAATCTGTTAATGCATATATATATATATATATATATACACATATACACATATACATATACATACTGTATATATAAAGTTCCAAGGACCAGCACTCCTCTTTATATTATATTAGTAATTGCGTCCCGGTGCCATCTTACCCCACAAGGAAAAAACCATGTTTGGTTCGCAATAGTGGCACTCAGGGATGACTTCTCCAAGTAATCAAGACACATACACTCTGGATAAATTCAATGTTTCAGGATAATTTATTTAGACTCTTTCGTTAGGATACTATATATATATATATATATATATATATATATATATGACATGTAGGATACTATATATATATATATATATATATATATATGACATGTATGACATGTAAAAGGGATTACCCAAAAGTGTATTTGCATTCTGCATTAACGTATGTGCACATTTTTAGATTTATATGACAAAACCATTTAATGACTTATATTTTGCATCACAAAGTTGAAGAGTATAATAAATTATATATAAACTATTTTTTAAGGTTTGTATTGCTTGCAACATGAAAAGAGCTTTACTATTGTGTCTAGTTATTTGTTATGTTTTCATTATGCCCATTTATATATTTACTTACATTCGATGCACTATGGCAGTGCTTGTAGAAAAAACAAATTGAAAAACACAATTAGACAATGATGAAGTTCTTTCACCCTAGAGAAATCCATCAATTGGATCTATCCTCGTTACGGTGTTAGTTTAATTCATGTGTGTCTCTTAATTTAAAACCTATGGGCAGTTCTAGTCTTCGTCTGAACCATTTATTTGTGCTTTACATACATAAGGCTTATACAAAGGCATTTACTGTATGATTCTTCAAGGCAGAAAGTTATTCACAGGTAAAATCTGCATATTGTATACATTTAAAAAAAAAAAGGTAACTTTGAAGCTGTTGAGTTATAGGGTTAGCCCTTACTTGGCAAACAACAATACTGCACATAGTGGAAGGGTGTAACTGCTGAGAAATTATGGGGCTAATTCAGGTTGGATCGCAAATCGCGATTCAACCGGAATTTTTACGATGGCCTTGCGGGCACATGCGCAGCACCCGTCCTGCGTATGCACCCGCACTTTCTGCGGGGGGCGCAGAAAAAACAATCGCTTGTCAATCAGGCAGAGATGGTCGCGGAGTGGCAACGTTCAGTTTCCAGGGAGGAGATGAAGCATTGCGGGGGTAGGGCGGCATGAACAGTGGGTGGTGCAGCGCGAATGGGGGCATCGTGGGCATGATCGCGGTGGCTGCATGACGTCACACGGGTAAGATGGTGCCAGGTCTCCTACCGGAAGGATTATTATTATTATCATCCTTTATTTATATGGCGCCACAAGGGATCCGCAGCACCCATTACACAGTACATATGAAAATGACCAAACAAGAAAACAGCACTTACAGTTCAAGACAATATAGGACAGGTACAGAATACCAGGGCTTAGGTGACATCAAAGGGAGTAAGGAGTATAAGGTTGTGTAAGTAAGAAAAGGAAAGGCACATGAGGAAAGAAGAACCTGCTCTTGCGAACTTACAATCTAAAAGATGAGGTGCTAACAGACCAGGGTGCTACAGAAGGGGTAGACAGTGAGCATAGACAAGAGGGTTAAGAGGAGAATTGGCTGGGTTTGGTGAAAAAGTGGGTCTTGAGAGCCCGTTTAAAATTTTGTAGAGAGGTGGAGAGTCAGATGGGGAGAGGTAGAGCATTCCAGAGATAAGGAGCAGCACATGCAAAATCTTGGAGGTAGGAGTGGGAGGAGGTAATCAGTTGGCAGGAGAGACTGCGTGCATTAGCAGAGCGAAGAGTATGGGTGGGAATGTAAAGAGAGATAAGGTCAGAGATGTGAGAGGGAGTAGAGTGGGTGAGGGATTTGTAGGTGAGTGTGAGAAGCTCGAATTGGATTCTGAATGGGAAGGGTAGCCAGTGAAGGTCATGCAAGAGAGGTGATGTGGATGTAGTACTTTTGGTGAAGAAGATAAGATGGGCAGGAGCATTGAGGATAGATTGGAGAGGAGAGAGGCATTTTTCGAGGGAGGACAGATAGGAGGAGATTGCAGAAGTCCAATCTGGAGATGACCAGTGAGTGGATGAGGGTCTTAGTAGTGTCCTGGGTGAGAAAGGGTCTGATCCTGGAGATGTTTTTGAGATGGTAATGGCAGGTTTGTGAGAGGTACTGAATGTGTGGTTTGAAGGAGAGGGAGGAGTCAAGGATTACTCCAAGACATTGCACTTGGGGGCTAGAGGAGATAGTTGTGCCATCAATGGATAATGAAATTGTGGGAGGTGAGGTTATGCAGGAGGGAGGGAAGATGATCAGCTCAGTCTTAGACATGTTAAGTTTAAGAAAGTGCTGGGACATCCAGGAGGAGATAGCAGAGAGACAGTGGGAGATATGAGTGAGGAGAGCAGGGGAGAGGTCAGGGGAGGAAAGGTAGATTTGAGTATCGTCAGTGTAGAGATGATATTGTAAGTCAAAAGAGCTAATGAGCTCACCTAATTAGGATGTGTAGAGAGAGAAAAGGAGAGGCCCTAGAACAGATCCTTGGGGGACACCTACTGGTTGAGGAAGTGGGGGGGAGGTGGAGTCATGAGAGGAGACAGAGAAGGAACAGTCAGAAAGGTAGGAGGACAGTCAGGAGAGAGCAGTATCATGCAAACCAAGTGAGTAAAGGATTTGCAGGAGGAGAGGGTGGTCCACAGTGTCAAAAGCAGCAGAGAGGTGAAGGAAAATAAGCAGAGAGTTGCGGCCCCTGGATTTAGCAGCAAGGAGGTCATTGCAGACTTTCATGAAGGCAGTTTCAGTGGAGTGCTGAGGATGGAAACCAGACTGGAAAGGGTCAAGCAGTGAGTGGGAAGAAATAAAGACAGCGAGGTGTTGGTAGCAATACGCTCAAGGAGTTTGGAGGCAAAAGGGAGAAGAGAGATGGGTTAGTAGTTGGAGAGATTGGTTGGATCAAGGGTAGGTTTTTTTTAAAATACGGGAGACAAGTGCATGCTTCAAGGCAGAAGGGACAGTGCCTGATGAGAGTGAGAGATTGAGTAGATGGACAAGATGGGAACAGGCAGAAGAAGAGAGGAAGCGGAGAAGACGGGAGGGGATAGGGTCAAGTGGGGAGGTGGAGGGGGGCGAGGACCAGAAGAGGACCATGACTTCCTCTTCAGATAAAGGGAAGAAAGATGTAAGATTTGGTAGGAGGGAAGGAGAGGGGGGTGGGGTCAGGATATGGAGGAGGGTGATTGCTCTGGTTCTGGTGGGATGTTATGTTCTGATGAATGGAGTCAATTTTGAATGTGAAGTAGGTGGCAAAGTCAAGAGCAGAAAGTGAAGAGAGGGGTTGAGGCGGGGGTGGGCAGAGGAGAGATTTGACAGTGGCAAAGAAGCGCCGGGGGTTTGAGGATTTGGAGGAGATGAGGTTTTTGAAGTAAGATTGTTTAGAGAAGGTAAGGGCAGCAAAGTAGGATGAGAGCATAAATTTGTAATGGAGGAAGTCGGCCTTAGAGCGTAATTTCCTCCACTTTCGGTCAGCGGTACGTGAGCATTTTTGCATATATCTGGTGCATTTGGTGTCCCAGGTTTAAGGTGTCGATCTGCGAGGGTGAATAGTGGTTGGTGGGGTGACAGAGTCAAGAGCAGAGGTTAGGGATGCATTGTATAGGGAAGTAGCTTGTTCAGGGCAGGAAAGAGAGAGAATAGGAGAGAGGAGCGAGTCAAACAGGGAAGATAGGGAAGTGGTGTCTATAGCCTTAATGTTATGCTTTGTGATGGTAGTCTTAGGTGGTAAAGATGAAGAAACAGATAGAGATAGGTTAAAAGTGAGCAGGTGATGGTCAGAGAGGGGGAACAGGGAGTTGGAGAAATTAGAAAGATCACAGCGGTGAGTTAATACCAGATCCAGTGAGCTTCCACTCACACTGGGAGAGACCAAGAGAAGAGGTGAGGTTAAGGAGTTTAGAGGCAGGTGATTTTGTGGGGTTATCTATAGGGATGTTGAAATCACCTAGGATAATGGAGGGAATGTCAGAAGAGAGGAAATGAGTAAAAGCCAGGAAGCAAAGTTGTCAAGGAATTTGGAGGGCATGCCAGGGTGGCGGTAAATGACAGCTACTCGAAGGTGAATAGGTTGGAAGAGGCATATAGCATGGACCTCAAATGTAGAGAATGTAAGGGAAGGTTCTGGTGGTATGAGTTGGTATGAGTAGCTAGAGGTTAGTAGGAGCCCAACACCACCACCGTGGCGACCCCCAGGTCAGGGTGTGTGTGAGAATGTAAGACCCCAGCAGAGAAAGCAGCGGGAGAAACTGTGTCAGAGGGTGTAATCCAAGTTTCAGTGATAGCTAGGAGATGCAAGTAATTTGAGATAAAAAGGACATGGGTGGGGACCAGTTTATTACAGACAGACCTGGCATTCCAGAGGGCACAGGAGAGAGGGAGAGAGTCTAAGGGAGTGATGTGAATGAGATTATCAGGGTTGCTATAGCAATGAGGTGAGATGGCAGGAGGCATTAAGATCTTTTATAATGAATCAGAAATTGTGAGGTGCTCGCAATTTCTACTTCATCAAGGGTGGGAGACGTCAGTCAGCATGGTGGGCGGCATTGCCCACTGATAGGCGGCCCCCAGCATGCGATCCAAAGACTAGCAAAATCTGCTGATTAGCAGAATTTGCTATCCTTACTGAATTAGCCCCTATGTCTGGCCACATACTGTGACACAACAAGAGTTTACAGGATTACAGAATTTTAATAATTTACTACATGGGTAAAAAATGTACAATACTGATATTTTCAGTCCATAAGAATTGGCTTTGGTTCTTGACTGTTTAATATAACAGTTACATCAATATATAATCAGATGAGAGACAATAGAGCAGTTTACACTATTGGGGGCATCCAATTAGCCATAATAAAAAAAAAATTATCGGCGATAAGTCTCCATAGGGTTTATGGCAAATTTCTCTTTACCATCTCTGAACAGGGGATAAGTAGTACAAAATCCCTATTTTAAGTTAAAAATGTCAGGATTTGGTTTAGAACCCCTAGTACACCCCCCTGAATTAGTCCCTTAGATGCTTTTAATTATTTTTAATTGGGCAATAATGACATGTCATTTTTGTGGTCAAAAATGCAAAGTGATGGAAATTTTGATACAGGGTACAGATGGAGTCATGCCTATCACCATCTCCGTGATGTGCACACGCCCCATTCACTAGAATGGAAGCAACTCAGTGCGCTCCCAGCGTGACTAGGTGGACGGTGTCAAAGTCAGAAAAATATCATGATACACACTACCATATTTGCACCTCATGCGTGTCCCCGCTGCGCGTGCCCACGCTCTCCCGTGCGTACGCATACCCGCTGGTGCGTGCACCCGCAGGCGCACGGTATGCGCATTTACGGTAGATTTTGTGTGCGTCTAGCGGGCGACTCGATCGTTACATATTTTAACCATATAATGTATTTTGTAGATTATGGTCCCTTTGATAGAATCTGAAAGTTTAGTTAATGTAGCATGTTCATGAACAAAGAGATCCCTCTTTGTTTGATACGAAGGGTCAGACAAGGGTTATACAGTGGTGTTTAGTATCCATCGGAAGAGTATTTAATTAGCAATATTCCGGTGTTGGTTTGAAGCGGATTAATCGCTCGTGCGAATAGTTATGGACATAAGAAGTTTATGGACTTTTACTATATTTGCACTTTATTATCCATGCGGCGGGAAACCTAGTTTCCCACCCACCTGAGCAGTTGGAAATAGTCACAGCCCACCTGTATGAATCAACCTATGACCTTTTGTTATAATGCGAAGAGGAATTCCTGTGTCCAATGAACAATAAGAATATAGGGACCATTGTACTGTATTATGTGTAGGGTATAAAAGGACAAGCCACTCTGGGCCAGCTCTCTATTCTCTTCAACGGTTCTCATTGCTGATAATCGGGAGCTGGATATCCAGAGGCGCATGCAATTGTTTCCCTTAAGCGTAAGTTTTCTCCGCAATCATATTGTCTTTCTTGTTATTGTGAGCCATATATCTCTCTCTTTCTCTTCTCCTCTTTCTCTCTCTTTCTCTTAAGTGTTATTGTACTGCTATTGTATTTTATGTATAGTTATCTGGTTAGGTAGTCTATGTTATATTGGTAGTGTATGACTTGTATTGTATTATTCTTTTGAACGTTCATTCATTTCCTTAAAAAGGCGTTAGACCCTTAGACCGGTATTGTGTGTGTTCATTATATTGCAGTGGGTAATAGGAGCGTCTCTATCGCTCAAACAGCTTTAGTGTAAACCATCTTACACTGTGTTGCATTTTCACCTTATCACTGCACAAGGGTTTATTGCATAAATACATTGTTTATGGTATAGTTATATAGGTTTAACATTGTGAGCGTCTGCGCCGCTGTTGATCTCCTCGTGGTCCCGAGCGTCCGCTACGCAAATAGAGTATCATTACGTTAGTCGGCAGCCAATAGCGTGCCTGCCTGTGATCTCTTGGCCGTAAGCGAACGTAACGCTCGAGCGTCTCGACTACGGCTAAGCGATTGTTACGCAACGTGCGTACCTTTACGGTATACCATACGCCAATAGCGTACTTTGTTCATTGACCTCTTAAAGGGTTTTAAGTAAGATAAATATTCAGCTTTAACAATTGGCGGCTCGTCCGTCCTTCACATATCTGCACTAGGTAATTTCAGCAGACATTATCCATCAGCAAAGGGCGGGAGATCATATTCCATGTAGTGCTGTCTGGATAAGCGTCTGCCTCGCTTAGTAAAGGGTGCTGAAGGAATCCGGAACCGGAGGTAAGAACAACACGCTAGTGTCTTTTAAAACTGTTTATTTCTGTCTTGCGTACGCACGCACGCATATATCTGCATTTCTTTTCATTCGTGTATTTTCATATCACTCTCCTGTTTTGCCATTTCACAATTGTTAACGGGCTAAGAAAGATTTGTTGCTATCAGTAGTTAAAGAGTAAAGGTAATACATTTAAGGGGTAATTTGTAAAGCACGCACACAGCTTTGCCTAAGATACAAGGAGAGACTTGTGTGGTGCTCGGTAGATGATCGAGGATCACCTACATTGATAAACAAGTTAATTGTGTTACGGTGGATACCTGCCTTGCGTACACGTGTCTCTAACAAAAGACTGAGACTCGCGCACGCAACCCAAAAGCCGACGCACGCAGCGTATATTACGCAACGGAGCGTCTGGGTACGCCCATGTAACAAATCACACGATAAGTGTTATTTTTAACAGGCGAAAAGGTGGCAACGCGATAAATAGCGCAAGTCAATTTTAGTGTCTGAAATTTAAATTAATAGATCCTTCTCTAAATTTACGACTCATCTGGTCTAAAGGAAAGAAATTTCTGCGCAGAAATAGAAATAGAAACAAAAGTAAAGTGTACATGTGGTGAGTGAGTGTTTGCATATATAAGTTTCTACAATTTTTTTGAGGTTGAACCACAAGAAGTCGAGTTCTCGTGAGGTACATACATGTAAGTGACGTGCATGGTGGCTAGGGAGGCATCCCTTGTTAAACATAAAAAAATCTGAGCATTAGAGTATAGCAGACCAGGAGGTCTACTGTAGCACAGACCAGGAGGTCCAGAATTGACCAGGAGGTCCAGGTACAGCAGACAAGGAAGTCCGCTATAAATTAAAGAGCACAACCCAGGGGGTTGGTGCAGAACCCATATAGGCCATTAAAGCTCATGCTGAAGGAATTCGCAGCCGCAATTTTCGATTCCACTGGTCGCTCCGCACATAAGATTAGTTGCTTATGTGCAGACTGATTGTACCGCACGTAATTGTGTGCATTAGTTAGTAATTTGACCCAGTACCATTTGCGTACGAAAGGGATCATAAACGCTATTTGTACATTCTAACGTGATTTGTGTAATTTTTTTTATTTTAAGGGAGGTTCGCTGGTCACTCAGGAACTATCCAGCAACCAATAGTTACTGGAAAGAGTAAGTGCTCTGCGGATCACCCTCACATGTTCCAGTAAATAGCGGTTCAGGTCGCAGGGGCCCTGGGTCGAGTACGCCAGCGCTAAGGCAGTATTGGTCGGCGTGGGCGAGTGAGTGGGGTACTCGGTAAACCGCCACCATCGGCCTATCCTGAACATCTTGGTTTTTTGTAAGGGTTCGCTGAAGACCCTGATTAAGGTCAGAGGTAGTGAAAGCAACGCCTGCAAGTTATGGGGGCCAGTTGTTCAGGTAGGGGGCGATCATCCTCGGTTCGGGTTGATTTAGTAAACCGACCAATCGGGTCGGCAAGGTATGTAATGTGTGAAAAATACGGTTCACACACAGAGGTTTTATGTGATGAATGGGAAAGAATGACTGTACATGACGGGGAGAAGTTCCCAAGAGTAGGCAGCTTTAGCCCAGATGTGTTACTAAATCTAAGGAGAAGGATATGTCTCATTAAATCAACAAAGAGACGGATCAAACATTATGATTATTTACAGTTATGGCAACAGGAGGGTGAAATACAGAGAGGATTGGCTCAGGCGGCGGGATCTAACCCTATCAAGAAACGGATAGCCACGGCACCGCCGCCACCATATATATCAGGAGAGAAATTGGTTGCGGGGAATGACGCATTAGGGTGTAACAAACAAACACTTAGCAACTGTATAAATGTTAAAGATAATGTTAATAAGTTAACTAATGCAAATATTAACCCGTGCAAGTTGTACCCTGTTTTAAACTTTCCCCAGGAGTGTGATCAAGAGGATGAATCGTCAACAATATCGGCGCTCTCACTAGCAGCCACCATATCAGAAACAGCAGTGGGCACGGCCCAACCCGTAAGATTAGTATCAAAGGCCCCTAGCGGAGGGACAGGTGAGGTCGTATCAACGGGTAAGTACGGCACCATACACTATGCTGAAACCATTTCACCACAAGCTGTAGAATCTATTCAGAAGGATGTTAGTAGACTTAATCCCGTTAGGGTAATAGCAGTGCCAAATGGGAAAACTGACACTACAGGAATCCCTCCTGTCAGGAACATTGCCATGCACTGCCCGTTTTCCCGAATGGAATTAAGAACCATAGTGTCTGAATTCCCTGATCCTAGAAAAGATCTAGTTGCTAGTCAGAAATACATCAGAGACCTAGGGAACACTGTAGAGCCCAATAACAAAGACTGGCAGATATTGCTGAGGGCATGTTTACCCTCCAATGTCGACTCAGCTCAATTTTTAGCTGACTGTGGATTGGACCAGGATGTACCCCTTACGGATGTGTACAACCAAGACAATGTAAAAAGAATAAATTTACAATTAAAAGAGTATTTTCCAGCTGTAGTTAAATGGAACAAAATTTTCTCCATTAAACAAAAAGAGTCAGAGACAGCTTCAGAATATTTTCACAGGGCATTACTAGAAATGGCTAAATACACAGGCATAGAAGACATTAAAACAAACATAAATCATAGAGAAGTAGCAGTATCTGTGCTAATGGATGGTTTAAAAGAAGCATTAAAGACAAGGGTACAGACCACGCAACCATGTTGGCGAGGTCTGTCGGTGGCTACTTTGAGAGAGGCAGCTGTTGATCATGATCGGAATATCACCAGACACAGGGAATTACAAGGTGATAAGTTAATGGCCGTAAGTATACAGGCCCTGACCACAAGGCAGCCTTTGTATAGATCACCAAACCCTGTGGGTAAGTCAAATGTGGTAACCTGTTATTCCTGTCATAGAGAGGGACACTTTGCACGAGACTGTAAATCGAGAAACACACAAAAGTCTTATCAACCCCCTAGACAACGACACGACATACGACATTGGGATCAGGGTCCGCAGAAACGGAGTTATGAGCCACATGCAGGGGAAACAAAAAGATACCCCCCGAACAGAGACTGGCAAGCCTCTGGTAGTTCCCAGTTAACTCCCTCTCAAGTAGTCGCTGCCAGCAGGATTCAGGGAGGTCACCATACCCAATAGGGGTGTGGCCACACCTGTAATCTGCAGCCAGTAAAATTGATTGCAAGTCTTGGAAGTGAACCCGAAATTGCAATTAATGTAGCTGGTAAATCATTAAACTTTCTTGTAGATACGGGGGCGGCCAAATCAGTGATAAATTCGACAGTGGGCATGAGAACCACTGGTAAGACAATTCCAGCCATGGGAGTAACGGGAGTAGTCCAGCACTACCCTGTTAGCAAACCAGCCGAGGTTACAGTAGGGCCTTTGCACACCAAGCATTCCTTTTTGCTGGCGGCATCGGCACCGACTAATCTCCTGGGAAGAGATTTATTGTGTAAAATGGGGTGCGTCATTTATTGTACTCCTGAAGGTGTATTCTTAGACATACCTGAGAATAACGCTCAGGAAGTGCGAGACATGTTAGACTCCCCATCAAAATTAATGTCCCACACTGTTATGTTAAATAGGACTCCATCCCAAGTAGAAGGAATGACATCCCAAATACCAGAGTCACTGTGGACTAAAGATGGACAAGACACTGGATTAATGGCAAACGTAGCTCCAGTAGTTGTGCAAGTAAAAGATGGTAGGATAGCTCCAAAAATCCCACAATACCCTCTGAAGCCAGAGGTGGAGTTAGGAGTTTACCCTGTAATAGAGCGCTTGCTACAACAGGGCATTTTGGTAAGAACATCCAGCACTGCCAATAGTCCCATCTTCCCTGTGAAAAAGAGTGGGGGGAGGGGTTACAGGCTAGTGCAGGATCTAAGGGGGATTAACAAAATAGTTGAGAGTCAATTCCCCGTAGTGCCAAATCCAGCTGTCATCCTTATGCAGATCCCTCCCACTGCGAAATTTTTCACTGTTATTGACCTCTGCTCCGCTTTCTTTTCGGTACCCCTGCATCCTGACAGCCAATATTTGTTTGCATTTACATACAGAGGAGTCCAATACACATGGACTCGATTACCGCAAGGTTTCATAGACAGTCCAAGTATATTTTCCCAGGCTTTGCATGATTGTTTACAGTCTTTCCAACCAGAGAGTGGATCAATATTGATACAGTACGTGGATGATTTACTACTGTGTTCAGATTCATTGGAAGCGTCCCTGAAGGATACGAAACAGCTCCTGTTTCATCTTTCAGACACAGGACACAAAGTTTCCAAAGACAAGTTGCAATTATGCCAGACTAAAGTAAAATATTTAGGACACTGTCTAACACAAGGACTGAGACACCTGACCGCTGATAGAATTCAAGCAATTAGAGACATGACTCTGCCACAAACCCAGCAACAGATCAGAACGTTTTTAGGAATGTGTGGGTATTGCCGTAACTGGATCCCAGGGTTTTCCATTCTAGCATTACCTCTGCAGGAGATGGTCTCGTCAAACAAACCTGATCGGATTTCGCATACAGACGAATCCGAGATGGCATTTGAGGGACTTAAACAGTGCCTAACGCAGGCGCCAGCATTAGGTATGCCAGACTATGGGAAACCCTTTGAGCTGTACGGAACAGAAAGTGCTGGTTGCGCGGCAGGCGTCCTAACCCAAAAGCACGGTGATGCCAGCAGGCCGGTAGCATACTACAGCGCTCAGCTAGATACGGTAGCGCGATCTCTCCCCACATGCTTGCGAAGTGTCGCTGCGATAGCATTGCTAGTTACAAAAAGCGAAGATGTAGTGCTAGGTCACAACCTCACAATTCATACACCACATGCAGTGTCAGCCTTGCTAAATTCTGCCGAAACCAGGCACGTCTCATCAGCGCGGTTTACAAGATGGGAATTGGCACTAATGGCCCCCGTAAACATCACCATAAGGAGATGCAGTGCATTAAATCCTGCAACATATCTCCCAGGTGTGCCTGGACAGGCACAAAGGGTGGAGGATGAGAGTGATGGGGAAGGAGGATTTAATACAAAGGATGACATGCATGATTGTATGGAATATTTGACCCAAAATTTCACGGCAAGGCCTGACATCAGTGACAACCCACTGGAAGATGTAGATTTTACTTTCTACACTGACGGTAGTTGTCACAGACAGTCAGACTCGGGAGACTTGTGTACTGGATACGCAGTCGTAGATGACAAAGGCACCATAGAAGCAGAACCGCTAGGCCCACCTCACTCAGCCCAGGTTGCTGAACTGGTCGCCCTAACCAGAGCATGTGAATTGGCTAAGGGCAAGTCAGTCAATATCTACACCGATTCTAGATACGCCTTCGGGGTAGTCCATGATTTCGGAGCCCTATGGCGCCTCAGAAATTTCATGACGGCAGCTGGTACACCGATAGCGCATGCAGCTCACATCAAAAGGCTTCTAACAGCGATACAGGAACCCGACAGAGTGGCTGTTATCAAGTGTAAAGCACACACATATAGCCAGGACCCAGTATCACTTGGTAACAGCCGAGCAGACGAAGCTGCTAAGTTAGCAGCTGGTACCCCCAGACAGACAGACACCACACAACTGATGGTATTTAATACCATCAACACACAGAAGTTGTGTGAAATGCAAAATTTGTGTTCCACACAGGAAAAGGCAGTCTGGAAGGCAAAAGGATATGGCCAGGAGTCCTCAGGACTCTGGACGGATGGACAAGGTAAACCAGTGGCCCCTAGAGCATATCTTCCATGTTTAGCTGAGGCAGCACACGGGCTGACTCATCTGGGCAAGGAGGGAATGTGTAAGTTGGTAAGAGCATATTGGTGCGCCCCAGGATTTTCATCTCATGCAGGTAAGAGAGCAATGTCATGCCTTACCTGTTTGAGGAAGAATATCGGAAAGGCAATACCAACAGAACCATCTCATATCCCACCTACAGGCGGCCCTTTTCAGGTAATACAGATTGACTTTATTCAATTACCCCCTTGTCGAAATTTGAAATATGTACTTGTTTGTATAGATGTGTTCTCAAATTGGGTCGAAGCATTTCCGGCGGCCACAAATACCGCTATGTTTACTGCTAAGAAAATTGTGCAGGAATTTGTGTGTAGATATGGTATCCCTAGAATAATTGAAAGTGATAGGGGTACCCATTTTACAGGTGATGTCTTTCAAGGAATGTGTAAGTTGATGGGAATTGATAGTAAGCTGCACACTCCATATCGCCCCCAGGCGAGTGCGAAGGTGGAAAGAGTGAACAGCACTATTAAAAATAAATTGAGCAAAGTTATGGCAGAAACAGGATTGACATGGCCAGAAGCTTTACCCATTGTACTATACAGCATCAGAACCACTCCCAGGTCCCCTCTTAATCTGTCCCCCTTTGAAATCTTGTTTGGTCGACAACCACATGTTATGATTAACCCTCCGGATGATTTGAAGTGTAACAATGAAGTGACTGTAAAATACCTGGTTAACATGAGTAGACAGCTAAGGAATCAAAATGACAATCTGAAGTTGGTGATTCCTGATTTGCCAGATAGTAATTGTCATGACATTGAACCTGGGGATTATGTAATGATACGGAATTTTCTACGCTCAGGTTGCCTTATTGACAGATGGGAAGGACCATACCAAGTCTTATTGATTAACACAACAGCATTGAAGGTTGCCGAGAGAGAGACTTGGGTTCATTCGTCCCATTGTAAGAAGGTTGCTGATCCAGAGAGGTCTCGTGATAAAGAACAGACGGTAGAGGAAGTTGTATCACTGGAGTGTCTGTTTCAGGAGAACTGTGACGGCACCTGAGCATTGAAAATAATAAGATCGGAGGCAGTTGTCGATCCCCTGTTCCCTTTTATTGTTTTTCTCCACTTCCCATCCCATCTCCCTCAAGTATTTCTTTCCCCATTCTCATTCTTCTCCATTTCCTCCTCTAAGATGGACTTGCCCCAAGAGACTGTGATCCGGATTTTCCTGTTGACCATGATGTTGACCAGAGCAGTCTGTTCCGGCGAGAGTACCATGGAGGTCGAGAGAGGTTCTGGAATGGGTTCTGATGACAAAGATGGAGGCATAGTTTTCCAAGAACAACATAATCAACAAGCAAAGGCGAGTATCAGAAAACGATCCGATAGCATTGACCATAGAAGGAATTGTGAAGGATTGTTAGCTGAAGAAAACTGTATCTGTAGGCATTGTGACAATATAATTGAGGATGGATGCATCAAGAGATGCCAATCCAGTTTTAATATCCATATGGACAGGCATCCATTGAGTGACTATCACTCCTTAGTGGGTAAAGTACTAAATCAGACAGACTGTTGGGTATGCTCTCAAGTACCTCAGGGCCATAGCAAATCAGGGCTAGTACCACTTCCTTTAACGATAAGGGAGGTACTTGAGTTAAGTGGTGGGAGGCCGGTGGACAAGAGGTTTAGTATCTCTAGTCCTCCTAGTTTAAAGCTCCACCAATACCATGTGGATAGGTCTTTAGTGTGCTATAACATTTCCAATCCCCGAAAGCCGGGAAATTGGGAAGTGTCATGGAATAACAAGACCATGACATTCTCACATAGAGCAGACAAATTGCCAACAGATACAGAGCTTATACGCCACATAGCCGGTGGTGGAAAATCTTTCCGATATAGGTATACCCTAGGAAGTAAGACCATGAAAATTGGAGAGGTATCACCAGGATACTGTGCACATATCGTACAAACTGATACGTGTATTAAACAGATGGGAGAATTAGGGCTAGGAAATTTTATATGGAAAATGTGTAATATGGTTATGTCCTACTCCGTCCCATATGTTCTCCCCGATGATACATATTTCATATGTGGGAGGAAGGCGTATAAGTGGCTTACCCCAAACTCAGAAGGATTATGTTATATTGGAAAAGTACTGCCTGAGGTAATGACTGTACAGCATACAAAAATGAAAGATATTCACCGTGTTGCCCAAGCTCCTTATACTCATACTCATTACGAGCACATCGTTAAACGTCATCTAATAGAAAGAACAGAGCATCCGGCCTCTGACATGATCCATGAATCCACCGGGATTCAGGTTCTACTCGCGTTAGACATCACTCGCACCGCCAGAGGAGTGTTGAATTATAAATACATATCAGCGCTTGCACATTTATTAGACAATATCACTGAAATGTATGACGACACTTTTAGGTATACCGGAAGGGAGCTTCAAGCTTATAAAACAGAACTGGTTCAGCATAGGATGGTTCTTAATTACCTCACAGCAGTAACAGGCGGATATTGTGTCACACTGGCAACGCAGTACGGCGTAAAATGCTGCACCTATATTACGAATAGCACCGAGGATCCGGTCGAGGTCATAGACCAAAAGATGGACGACATTCTCCAATTAAAATGGGAATTTCGCAGGAGACATAATCTCACCCTTGCTGCTGTGGGTAATGAGCTGACCGGTTGGGTGTCATGGTTGAACCCGCGAAATTGGTTCTCTGGTTTAGGAGAATGGGCTCAAAGAGTCATAATGAATGTAGGGAAGTTTCTTCTATGTATCCTAGGTGTTGTCATATCAATTGGCTTGATATTTAGATGCGTTCAGGCTTTAACGAAGTGTAAACGAAGTACTAGGGTGATGAGTTTAAGGAGTGAGGACATTATAATTCCAATGGATTTGATTTATGACCCAACGATAGAGACAATGATGTGATGAAAATGCGATTCTGCTGTCCGTTTCTTTCACCTGTTTCTCGTTTTTCTCCAAGGTAAAAAGACCCACTTGGAAGAGGAATTTGGCGATCCTGTATACAGACAACAGATAGATTAAAGAAGAAGTTTTGACAACCTTGTACACAGATAATTGATGAACTATGCCATAGACCCCCAGTTTCCCTAGAAATTTTAAATTTACGCTAGCCCAACACTTTTGTAAGTCTATGGACATTGACAAAGCTTTTTGCCCGCACTTTTTGGCAAAAGCCCAAAGAAGACTGCATTCAACAGACACCAGACAAGACTTCAACCGACAAATGTTCATTAACCTGACATAGAATACCACTGCATTTACCATAATTGTTTCTTATCTTCATCTCTACAACCTTCAGGTAAAGCACACACATAGTCGATAGGGAATACCGGCACAGATATCAGCATTCACATATTCCCCCATTCATGTATCATCAACTAAAATGTGCTCCCCCATTTTGTTGCAACCAAAAGCCGAAGAGAGCTCGCTAAAGTTTGACAGCCCATCCACAGACCCTTATTACGGGATAAGAAGGAATTCAAATGTATACTTCGCAATACCTCGAAGCTTGATTTAAGACACGTACGGCACGATGATACATGACCCCTCAAACATGGATTCATACACACATGCTTCTGCTATCTCACTAGGTCATACCCTTTTCTCACCTTCTCCTCTCCTCCCCTACCCAACCATAGAAATATTTATACATGACATATATTTTTCTCTTTTTGAAATGTTTTAGAAAGTGGCAGTTATTGTTGACTGCCAAAGGGTGGACTGTCAAAGTCAGAAAAATATCATGATACACACTACCATATTTGCACCTCATGCGTGTCCCCGCTGCGCGTGCCCACGCTCTCCCGTGCGTACGCATACCCGCTGGTGCGTGCACCCGCAGGCGCACGGTATGCGCATTTACGGTAGATAGATACATTATATGGTTAAAATATGTAACGATCGAGTCACCCGCTAGACGCACACAAAGTGCGTCTAGCGGGCGACTCGATCGTTACATATTTTAACCATATAATGTATTTTGTAGATTATGGTCCCTTTAATAGAATCTGAAAGTTTAGTTAATGTAGCATGTTCATGAACAAAGAGATCCCTCTTTGTTTGATACGAAGGGTCAGACAAGGGTTATACAGTGGTGTTTAGTATCCATCGGAAGAGTATTTAATTAGCAATATTCCGGTGTTGGTTTGAAGCGGATTAATCGCTCGTGCGAATAGTTATGGACATAAGAAGTTTATGGACTTTTACTATATTTGCACTTTATTATCCATGCGGCGGGAAACCTAGTTTCCCACCCACCTGAGCAGTTGGAAATAGTCACAGCCCACCTGTATGAATCAACCTATGACCTTTTGTTATAATGCGAAGAGGAATTCCTGTGTCCAATGAACAATAAGAATATAGGGACCATTGTACTGTATTATGTGTAGGGTATAAAAGGACAAGCCACTCTGGGCCAGCTCTCTATTCTCTTCAACGGTTCTCATTGCTGATAATCGGGAGCTGGATATCCAGAGGCGCATGCAATTGTTTCCCTTAAGCGTAAGTTTTCTCCGCAATCATATTGTCTTTCTTGTTATTGTGAGCCATATATCTCTCTCTCTCTCTTCTCCTCTTTCTCTCTCTTTCTCTTAAGTGTTATTGTACTGCTATTGTATTTTATGTATAGTTATCTGGTTAGGTAGTCTATGTTATATTGGTAGTGTATGACTTGTATTGTATTATTCTTTTGAACGTTCATTCATTTCCTTAAAAAGGCGTTAGACCCTTAGACCGGTATTGTGTGTGTTCATTATATTGCAGTGGGTAATAGGAGCGTCTCTATTGCTCAAACAGCTTTAGTGTAAACCATCCTTCACTGTGTTGCATTTTCACCTTATCACTGCACAAGGGTTTATTGCATAAATACATTGTTTATGGTATAGTTATATAGGTTTAACATTGTGAGCGTCTGCGCCGCTGGTGATCTCCTCGTGGTCCCGAGCGTCCGCTACGCAAATAGAGTATCATTACGTTAGTCGGCAGCCAATAGCGTGCCTGCCTGTGATCTCTTGGCCGTAAGCGAACGTAACGCTCGAGCGTCTCGACTACGGCTAAGCGATTGTTACGCAACGTGTGTACCTTTACGGTATACCATACGCCAATAGCGTACTTTGTTCATTGACCTCTTAAAGGGTTTTAAGTAAGATAAATATTCAGCTTTAACAACGGATTGCTTAGTCACTCCGGGAGTGCTTACATGTGATGGAGCCGCCTCAGATGAGCGTGGCTCCATCTGTATGTGACAAGTATATTGGGGTGCTTTATGAGTGGGGCAAGTGTTTTTAGGCTTGTAGATAGGAGTAATCAGTCCATTTCTATTTTTTTTAAAGTCCCCTAAAATGACCCAAATATATACTTAGAACCATTTTTATGTACCCCAAATTTAATAACAACACTTATTTTGCAGAAAAATAACTTTCTAACATTTTTCCACATTAAAAAAATGCATTCAACAGCCATTTCACCTGATTTAATTACACCAAATAGTTTTATTATGACCACTAAGAGACTTCTATAATGTTTTCCTATATTAGTTTAGCTTTTTTGGGGGTACAGGCAGATTTCTCCATTTTCTCCTATACTTACTGTATCTCTGCTTTGCCAGCTAGAATTATTGCGTGAATCCCGTTATCACCATTTTGGAATAGTATGGGTGAGATAAGCGGGAGTGCACAGGTTGCAATAGCATATTTTTCAGGAGATAGGAACGAGAACATTAGCCGCTATCATGTATCGCGTTATTGCAGCTGATTGGAGACCCTCCTATTACTTCTATTGTTATAAAACCAGAAACAACATGTAAAGTTCATCAAGACAGTCAGCCATCTATAAAGTTCTACCACAATATGGCAGGTAGAAGTTTCGGGGCATCCTGTTGATATCTTCTCTTGATACAGTATCTTGTTTTGATTAAAGGAGTTGTATACACAACTTTTGTAGTCAAGGCCGTAACTAGGTGGTGCCTTGCCCACAGCGCAAATGCACTGAAGGTGCACCATCAGCAGCACACCCCACCCACACAGCTATTTTTGCCAGGCAGTCACTCACTACTACTTGAAGTCCTGCCACCGCCACTTGAGTCCCGCCTCCAAAAGGAGTGGGAGCGCTGTTGTACGCACCATCTGGCAGCACACCTTCCCCCTGTACTGCTGCCACCATCTCTAAGTCCCGCTGTGTCTGCAAAGGACTGGGAGGTGTGCCGCAGCCACCATCCCCCCACTCTGTGCCTGAGTCCCTCTGGCACTGGTGGCTGTCTCCTGTTCCCGCTGGTAAGGGATGCAGAGCGACACCACTCCCCCCCACTCCGTCCCTGAGCCCTGTTTGCGCCGGCTGTCTTCTGCTGAGGACTTCATAGCATGGCTGCAGCTGCCGGACCCAAGGAGCATTCTGTGGATGCTGGATCATGGCCTCCCCCCAGGCAAGTAGACACACACACACACACACACACACACACACACACAATCCCCTCTACCTCTGCCTGCTTAATATGTAAAAAGGAGGACTCTGTTACTGTAATGTGTAAAAAAGGGGACTATGTTATTGTCATGTGTGAAAAAGGGGCACTCTGCTATTGAAATGTATTAAAAGGGAGACGCTGTCTGCTGTACTGTGTAAAAAGGGGACGCTGTCTGCCGTAATGTGTGAAAAGGGGGACTCTGTCTGCCGCAATGTGTAAAAAGGGGATGCTGTCTGCCGTAATCTGTAAAAAGGGGACGCTGTCTGCCGCAATGTGTAAAAAGGGAGATGCTGTCTGCCATAATGTGTAAAAGGGGCTCTACCTGGTGTAGTGGCGCTACTGTGCGGCGTAATTTAAATAATGGAGACTACTGTGCACCGTAGTATGAATTGGTATTATTTTGTGGCCACACCCCTTCCCTATGAGGCCACACTCCTAAATATTTTGCGCACGCCTACTGCGCGCACTGCCCATATTTTACATGAGGGGGGCGCCAATGCCGTTTCTTGCACACAGCGCTAAAATGCCTAGTTACGGCACTGCTTGTAGTAGATGACATTCACTAGGAGTACATAGCACATTACTGGTTGAAACACACACTGTACAGTCAAAAAGATTCCACCCTTTATGTGACAATATTCCCTCCCCCTTCTATTTCACACTGTTCTCCACCGTTACTGTTAAAATCAGTAAATATCACTTATTGCATGGGCTGTGTACATGACTTGCTAAAGAGGTTTGCTGATATTGTGGACACTGGCAATATTTAATAAGCTGTGTTCTCAAAATAGAAGATTCTCAGTGTTTTTTTTCAATGGAATGTAAAAAATATTCCCAAAGCAATAATATCAAATTAAATTGTTATTATGCATTCAATATTATTGAATTTTTAAATCCAGCAGAGAAAACGGACAATAATCAAATGAGCTGCTTAGCTAATTTTGCCATCTGGCTTTGATACTTTGCCTTTCTCTGTAAAACTGACACAGATTTAGGCTGACACTATCCACTGTGCTCTTGTAGTTAATCTTGGTTCTGCCAAACTGGTGGAATCATTTGGCAACTATCAGAAATACAGAAAACAATGTCATTTTCTACATATGGCTCATCTTGTACAAACAAATCTATTTTTATGGATATGGATGTCACTAGATATTATTTATTTATTTATTTATTATTTATTGTATTTGTTACCAGTTATATATATATAGCGCACACATATTCTGCAGCACTTTACAGAGAATATTTGGCCATTTACATCAGTCCCTACCCCAGTGGAGCGTATAATCTATATTCCCTACAACATGTACATGCGTACACATTCACGCTAAGGTTAATTTGTTGGGATACAATTAACCTACCAGTATATTTTTGGATTGTGGGAGGAAACCGGAGTACCCGGAGGAAACCCACGCAAGCACAGGGAGAATATACAAACTCCACACAGTTAGGGCCATGGTGGGAATCGAAACCCATGACCTCAGTGCTGTGAGGTCATGGGTTTGATTCCCAACATGGCCCTAACACTGCCTGTGCTGCCCTAGACATTCAAACAGCAGCCGTTCAGTGGTATCTGACAGTATCCTGGTGTGAGAGTGTTCTCGCCTAAACATGTCCTCCTCTAGTTTAAGGTAGGGTATACCTGCTTGAGAAAAGATCTTATAGCCACTTCCTCCTCTCATCACAGTGATGTGTATAGCGACCAGTAAGCACATAGTAACGCACCTTTGTGGACAATCATCACTGTGATCAGATAAGGAAGCAGAAATATGTGCTATTTTTAATAAATACCTCCCTGGGGTAAGTGACATTCAAGGTTGCTGTAATACTACTCAATATCATCATTGAATACTTGCCTAGTTGACTGAGTGCTTAAGTTAGTACTCTTTGCTATTAAAAGCTAATATTACACTGGTGTATTTGTAGCATACATCACATTTCTCTTTTAAGTGATGCATTTAACAAAAACGAAGCAGTTTAGTGTCAGATAAAATGTCATGATGTATTATTTGAGCATTGCTTAATTTCAGTGTTCATTCAATGTCACCTATCTCCAAAGTGGCTGATCATTACATTGTCTGTGATCTCTGCAGTGCTACATTAATTCATTGCCATTTAACTCCACATTATTGTATCAATTCTGTGCCACCAAACAACAGAGTGGCAAGTCATCTTATTGAGTTACACTAATTTTAGCATAGCATGTAATTTTTCTTTGTTAATGATAATGATTCACACTTGTCCAACAATGCCTATGCACTTGAAGAACTTCGTACAAATCAATTTTACCTAGCATATAGCTGGCAAGCACTTTCCTGCATTATTACAGCTCTGTGCAAGGAAATAATATGCTCTGGAGATATACATTTAAAATAACTTTAAATTGGTCCAGTCAAATTATAATGCAACTCAAGACCTCCAACATAACAGATAAAATATGACTGTTGGAAAAAAAAATCCTAATTAGGAATCATTTAATATTGTGTAATATTATGTCTAAACTATTATCTTTTATGGCACAATTATTAACTGTAATTATTTAATTTCTAAGAATTGGAGCATAAATAATCCTTGGGTATTAAAGATAATCAGTTATATGGTTTAATGAGCGTAAACCAGTTCATGGGATCTATTTATCAAATGTAGAAGAACTAATTCTCTGGAGAGAAGTACAGTTTTCTCTGGAGTAAGGCTTTCTCCAGCACCCCAGTATATCACACAATGCCACAGTATGACACACAATGTCCACAGGGTGCCTCCTTACTGCTGATTGTACTTAGCTCAGAGGCTATTGTGGTGGGGTTCAGCCTCCTGATGACTTTGCGGCCACAAGCTACGACCCCTACAGACAGTGCTGCTGCAGATGGTATATGCTGTATACAGAGCAGTTCCCAGCTTCCATTAATCCAGCACAGATGCTGGAGCTCTTCGTCCAAATGAAGGAAGGGCCTTTAGGCCCATTTAACATGGTTCTTACTACCAGCAATATATTTACTTTATTTATTACAGGTTGAGTATCCCATATCCAAATATTCCGAAATACGGACTTTTTTGAATGAGAGTGAGATAGTGAAAACTTTGTTTTTTGATTGCTCAATGTACACAAACTTTGTTTAATACATAGTTATTAAAAATATTGTATTAAATGACCTTCATGCTGTGTATATAAGGTGTATATGACACATAAATTAATTGTGTGAATGTACACACACTTTGTTTAATTCACAAAGTTATAAAAAATATTGGCTAAAATGACCTTCAGGCTGTGTGTACAAGGTGTATATGTAACATAAATGCATTCTGTGCTTAGATTTATGTCCCATCACTATGATTTCTCATTATGGTATGGGATTATTCCAAAATACGGAAAAATCTGATAACCAAAATACGTCTGGTCCCAAGCATTTTGGATAAGGGATACTCAACCTGTATCACTAAATGTATCATTAGTGATACTTATGATTATGCTGCTGGTAACAATACTTACCTCTCTGGTGAGGTCCAACACCACCCAAATCCTCCTCACCATCCTCTGCTCTGTTGCTGCTCTATCAAGCCTGGGCCCTGGTAATTAGTACCCACCCCATCCTCTTGGCGCCGCTAGCAAAGGTACTATGAATGATGTCTTTACAGACCCATATTTTTATAGCAGTGTTATCCACTCCTCACTTCCTGAATCTTCACATTCATGAACACATACAGACAGTTTCAATTACTCGTGGCCTTTTCTATCTGATAACGTGTACAGAGATATTCTACTAGAAGACCCCAGGGCAGCAGTTAAGGCTTATTCCTGCTCACACCCACAGAGGGCGCCAGCAAAAACAAGCATTAACAGTTGCCATGGGACTGATCGTGAGTCTTTCATTAAATAACTTTGGGCAGTTTACCTGGGAAAGGAGACCGAACAACATAACCCGTGCAAATTAAATGGAACCACAATGCTATTAAGAGCATAAATAAGTTTAACATAAAAGTCTAACATTTAATCTATGACTTGTTGATAGAACGTAAATTGGATAAAATGTTTTCACCGTAATCTTATGTAAACACTGTTAAATCAGTTTTAATCTATCTAAATAACAGATACTGAGCTGCACATTTAAACATGTTATTTACAAAATGTGATGTATATTTTGTTCTCAAATAGTTTTGATTCTTTACAGCTCACTTGACTCGGAGGCAAAAGGGCTAAATTACATTCTATGACATGTCTTATTACTTGAGTAACATTATCTGATTTAGTTCTCTTCAACACATTTATCAGGATAAACACTTGCACGAGATAAGCAAAGCTTACATGCAATTTGGTGCCAAAGTAGAGGATGTATTTATCTTCCTCAGAGCTAAAGCACTAATATGAGTTTGCAGTGTTCATCCTCCTTATCTAAGAATGCGAGCTCGGTTACTTGAACTTACAAAGAAGCAGGGTACTGTCACTTCTCTGTCCGTACAATAAAATATGTGAAGACAATAAGTGAATACCAACAACTTAAAACCACTGACAAATGTAACAAACAAACAACCACAGAGGTCAGTACTCCCCATGACAATTAAAAAAAAAAAAAAGCTCAGAAATTGTCATTTAGATTAAGAGTAATTAAATAAAGATTGTTCAAAACGATTTTCTAAAAATAAATAAAAAAAACACCAACATTTAAAAAAATAAAATAATAAAAATCTGAACATTGGTGCAAACAATGATGGTCGGAACATCTAAGTAAATATATACACAGCCCACTGAGAGCAGCAATTGCAGGCACAGTGAGCTTTCTGACTGCATGCAACCATATCTGGGACAGCCCGGCCTGGTGTGGTTGAATCTGATGCGACCATGTCAGGTAAGTGGTTAAGAATCCACATAACAAGGTTTTAAGTATATATATTAAACAATCCTATCTTGTCACTTGCTACCCTGAAAAGTATAACGACACCTTCTTCACACACAATGTATATCTTTCATAAAATATTATCTGACTGAAACCTGTAACATGCTGCAAACGCCAAGAGTCTTAAGTAATAAGAAACATAGTTATTCAGAGTTATTGTCCTTGAGGTATAATATACTGTCGTTTGTATTTTGTTACCGTATACAGTAGCATAGGGAAAGGCAATGGAAACACACTGGGGATCATTTACCAATGAGTGATAATACTGGTGAAAGATCAAACTCGTTGCATATGATAATTGGTGCTCCAAACAATCCGATATCAATTGTCTTTTTTTAAACACCTGACAATTAGGCGCTGAATACATGACAAGAGCTGATTGGCTGGAACACCAGTTATCATATGCAACAAGTTTTATCATTCAAAATGAGTTTTATCACTCATTGATAAATGGGCCTCAATATACAAAAATAGCTGAGGAGTGATAAAAATGATATAATCACAGTGGACTTGACAGTTGATATGAACTCTGACCCCTCCCACCAGTGTCAGTTATGTCACAGTACTTCCAGCAGGATCTGGGCATAACACACATCTACAGTCTCCAGTGGCATCACAAGGGGGGGTGCAGCCCGCACCTGGCTGTCACCGACCAATAGGTAACACCAAAATGCCGGCTCCTGCAATGTAACATTATATGCAGCACACGGCTCCTGTCACTGTGTAGGAGCCGGCACTGCAGCCACAGCACTTCCCGGTGGCAGCCCGCATCTATCGAACCCCCAGAGTGATGAAAATGTGGGTTGGGACATGAAGCCCTGCCCCTTTCCCATGATGCCACATCAAGTGTCACCTAGGTAAGTGATGCCTCTGACAGTCTCCAAACAGTTATGTTATTTCTCATACTTACTGTATGCCCAGATTTATCAAGCATTATACAGTGATAAATAGCACGGTGATAAAGTACCAACCAATCACCTCCTAACTGTAATTTTTCAAACACAGCCTGTAACATGGCAGTAAGGACCTGATTGACTAGTACTTTATCTCCGTGCTTTTCATTTATCACTCTCCAAGATTGATAAATGATCCCCCTAGTGGCCCATTTATCAATGAGTTTTAGCAAACACATGACAGACATGAGCTGATTGGCTAGAGCACCATTTATCATATGCAATTAGTTTTTAATATATAAAATTTGTTGATAAATGGGCCCCTTAGTCATTACACACTATCTCATGATGAAAATCAACCAATGACATCACAACTTTATCTTCAACTAAAATGTATAGAAGAAAGGAAAAAGGCCCACATGGATGTACAGGTCTCATACAGTACTGAGAGGAAAAAAACTCTGTGTAAAGAAGAAAAAATAAAGACGTCCCAAAAAGCACAATAGTAAAGATGAAAAGGTAATGCTAAGGATAGTCAAGTAATAAAATCAAATGCTGATAAGTGAAATAGATGAGAGGGAACAGAGAGATGGAGTAAGAGCGGGAGAGAGAGGAGAAAAATAAGGTGAGCATCAAAAACGATGAGAGGGGATTACTATGCTTGATGTATCACGTCATCACTGAAGATGGAATAAAGTGTCTGTATATACTTATGAAGTCTGATGAGTGTCTTTTTAAGCTTTTTTGCCCTGTTTTGGATAAAGATAGAGATGCATCCATGGTCATCCATAATGACATGGATGGTGCGACTAGAGTGCCTGAAACTATGGTGTGTGAGTGCATATGCACACTATAGACTTAATTGGTGCACACACTGGCTGCGGATAGTCACGTGCATTTGCATAGTGGCAAAGATGTAAGTGGCTATATCTGTACGTGTTATTAAGTACTGACAAATACACATAGAGAGTCTATTCCTGCAAAATGAACCTGCAGTACGGGAAAGGAAGACTATCTGGATATCTATCTATCTATCTATCTATCTATCTTTATCTATCTATCCATATACTGTATTGTCCAACACATACTGCATACAGTCTTAAGATTTCACCATATATCAGTATGTAAAGCCCATAAAACTATAACGGCCCCTTACAGACATATACAGTGCACCTACTCACAGCTCCATGACCATACAGTAGAGTACAGTACTCTCTCTACCTAGAATACAGTAATGTGGAAATACCACTCTACAGATTCTGAGTCCATCAATGTGAATATGGAATAATGTTCCCTGCAATTGGTTGTAGTGGAAATATTCAATTTCCTACGTAATGATTTCTTAATGGTTAGGAAATTCCTATCTTTTTCACACACAATAATGTCTTCTGGCAATGTTGACCAATATTACATCACCAGATCACTTTACTAACAATATGGTGAGGTGCAAGTGGGATCATCATGAGTGTACTGGAGTATTGTCCTGGACCTGCCTTTAGGGAAGATGTAGTAAGCCTTGGAGATAGATAATGTGATGAAAATACCCAAAGAAACCAATCAGCTTCTATCATTTCATAGACTGTGCTAGATACATGACAGTTAGACACTGACCATCTTTTTCACTTTATCTCCCCTTCTATCTTTAATAGGACAAACAAACAGCCCTTTACAGTGCAGTAAAAATACCCTACTGTTAGAGAACTCCAACACAATGGCAAGGCACCAGGACACAGGAACATACAGGCAGACTGGGGACTAAAGGTTTGTACACACGGTGAGATCCTTGCTATGGCTGATTTTGACTATACTATTTCCCTTGAACTCCCCGGAGCCCAGCACCACCAATTTTGACTAACTTTTCTTGAGATATGGACTGTGTGTGCTTACGATTTTGGCTTATGTGAGATTTTGGCTTATGTGAGATGTCATTGACATGTGAGATGTACTAGATAGTACACCGCTCTAGCAAGGATTGACTTGCCTGCACAGTCTATCTTTTCTTGTGATGCCGACCTGGTGGGACTGCACATCGGGATCGAATCGGGATCGCAAGGTGACTTTCACCTTGCGATCTGCACTAGTTTTTCTTGAGATTTTGACTATATAGTCAAAATCGAAAGAAAATATCTCACCGTTTGTACACACCTTAACTAAGGTACAGAAACTAAGTAATATCACCAGCAGGGAGGAACTGACCAGAATCCATAATAAAAGGGAGACAGCCCAATCACAGGAGTAGTAAGGCTGGAGTCAGGTAACGAGGCATTCCAAACAGGTGTGCTGCTGCACGTATTAGCCAGTATCCTAGCTGCTAGAAGACAGCCGGAATGCATACAGGAATAAGTTGCAGTGGCGACTCATAACACCTTCAATGTCATGTGAGTCCAAGCCAAGCATGTGACTAATGGCCAGCAGTGTGATTCCAATCTCTGGAGTCGATATAGTGGGGAAATGCCAGCGGATGAAGTGCCCAATTACCCTAATGACTATCTTCCACTGATTGTAATGTATTATTATGGATTACTATGATATAGTGGTAGGAACGGGGAACTGGCTTCATAATAAAAGATACAATAGTAGTGTCTGACATTTCAGAGAACAAGTTGAGACAAACAATAAAACATTGTTGAGAACAAATTATTTTATGCAAATAATGTTGAATTAAAACAGGTTCAATGGGAATTGAAAATGAAACACTATTTGTTTCCAATTTTTAAATCTAGATAAATATTTGCAGTAACTACATTTATTATAGCAGCTTTTTATTTAAACAGTGAGTTATGAATAACAGCCTTTTCAGCGTTTGTAATTGTATTCCTGCTACTGCATAAATGACATGAGGTTTGTCATTAACTAATAATTAGGTTAGAATATATAGAAACTGTTCAGATTTTAGTCAATTGTGCTTAATTAGTGGTATGACTAAACATTATTTATTTATTATTTGAAAATTGTGTTTTATTTCCCCAAGTTTAAGCCAAAGTAGATTTTATGCTTTGAAGCTTAGACTTTAGCTGCTAAGAACTTACTATTATTATTATTTTTTTTTAAATATGATTACACGAACTGAGAACAAAAGCTAATCCCCTTATGTATTTAAAACTTCCTTCAGGTACGAAGGAGAAAGAATAGGAAAAGGAAAATACTTAATACAGGCTGCTGTGCTAATCTATTTCTAAATAAATGGTCACTGTTGTGATTAATTACCTTTCACTAAACATCACCATAATCTGTCTCTACAAATCAGTTCAAAGGATTTTTCATGTAAAAAATATGAAGTCATTTCATATACTCGGAACACTGAAGGATTGTTTCTGTTATTAATGTTGAATCCCAGATGCCATAAGAAACTTTTATGTAACTTCCTTTATTAAAGACTGTTAAAGTTCCTGCTTTATATTTTGCAACTGACACAAAAATATATAAAATAATGTGTATGTAATGAACAGTTGTGATTTATAATAGGGGCAGCTAGCCTTGCAGGATGCTTTCAAGCATCCGAAAATGCACCAGTGCTAACTAATGAATTATAGGGTACAGTGGCGGAACTAGTGAGCGGTGGGCCCAGGTGCGACAAAATGCTTTGCCCCCCCCCCCCCCCCCCCCCCATCCCATCCAAGTCCACCCCCTCACCCCTGGAGAGGATCTGGTGAGGGGGACCTGCTCAGGGCCAGAGAAATGGATACATAGCAACAGTGCTGTAACTAGACATTTTAGCACTGTGTGCAAGAAATGGCATCGGAGCCCCACCCCTGCATGCAAAACAGGGGCAGTGCACGCCGTAGGCGCGTGCAAAAATACATAGTGGTGTGGCTTCGTGGGGAAGGGTTGTGGCCACAAAATAATACCAATTCATAAACGGTGCACAGTAGTCTCCATTATTCAAATTACGCCGCACAGTAGCACCACTACACCAGGTAGAGACCCTTTTACACCTTACGGCGAACAGATTCCTCTTTTTACACATTACGGCAGACAGCGTCCCCTTTTTACACATTACAGCAGACAACGTCCCCCTTTTTACACATTACGGCAGACAGCGTGCCCTTTTTACACATTACGGCAGACAGCGTGCCCTTGTTACACATTACGGCAGACAGCGTCCCCCTTTTTACACATTACGGCAGGCAGATTCCCCCTTTTTACACATTGCGGCAGACGAAAGAAAGAAAGAAAGAAAGAAAGAAAGAAAGAAAGAAAGAAAGAAAGAAAGAAAGAAAGAAAGAGAGAAAGAATGAATGAATGAATTATACTTACCCTCTCCGCTGGCTCAGGCTCCTCGGTGCAGCTTCTGGTCACTCACGATTCCCGGGCAGGAGAGAAGGAGGAGGGAGGTGGAGGAAGGAGCCGCAGCAGCGCTGTGTTATTGGTGGAGGCGCTGCTGCTGCCCCTCTGCTTCACTATAGGCTGTTCTCGGAAGACAGCCTATAGTGAAGCAGAGGGGCAGCAGCAGCAGCGCCTCAACCAGTAACAAAGCGCTGCTGCGGCTCCCTCCTCCGCCTCCCTCCTCCTCCTTCCCCCGTACCGCTGCTCCTCTCCTCTCCTCTCTGGGCGGCTGTGCGCTGTGGGCAGCGGTTGCGCACAGCGGCATGTACTGAGTCAGTTTGACTCATTACATGCTTTGGGCTCCTGGACAGAGGGGGGCCCCAGTGCAACGCACTGGTTGCACTGGCGGTAGTTCCGCCTCTGCTAGGGATACTGATATACTGTACAGGAGCTATTTAATAAATGTGTATACAGTGGGTGATTCAGAGGCGATCGCTGCAACGGCACTCTGAAGGCTGGGCGTGCGCACCCAGTAAGTCTAAAAGCATCTTACTGGTGCGATCACCTCTGCCTGATTGACAGTCAGAGGCGGTCGCGAGGCGGGAGGGGCGCGCAAATGGCATTAGAACGCCGTTGGTGGGGCACGGTCTAGACAATGCAGGCGTGTCCGGACCATTGCGGGGGCGGGCCGCGGAGGCTGCTTGACATTGCAACCCAGATAGCGGCAGGTAGCCGCCTGCCAGTGCAGCTGGTATCTACTTGGCGGGTGCAAAAGCATCGCCGCCGTGCAATGCTTTTGCACTTGTTCGGGGCTTGGGGGCAGGGCCTGACATGCGGGGTGGACTAGCCCTGTGCTGGGCGTCCCCCCACATGTCAGGGAAACTGATCGTAGATGTGCTAAAATTAGCACATCTACGATCAGCTCTGAATCACTCCCTTAGTTTCAGCCATATTGTAACAAACTTTGTGAAGAGGACACATGCAGAGATATTCTGCCATTAATGTTGGTTGTTTTCATGCTTTATGCTACAAAATACACTAAAGCAATCAACTGGAGAATTTGTTACCCAGCATCCATGCAGTCCTGAATGCGTGCATAGCAAGCATTTTATTGCTCCAGCCAATTTACATACCGCAGTTTGGGATCATGACCATTATTCTGGTTTGTTTGACTACATTTGCTTGTGGCTCTTACCCTTATCATTTTTTCATGTATCTATACTGCCTGGAGCCTAGATTGGATTCCGACTATGCACATTGGTTCCTAGCTCTGACTTCAGCCTATATATACCCTACTCTTGTCGGTCAGTAGTCACATAGGGCCTTATTCAGAGATGGATGCAGATGCAATTGTGACTTCATCTTTTTGTGTAACACGACTGACTTTATCCTAATGTTGAGCTGATGGGCCTACTGAGATGCCCAAGTCACACCATTAGACTTTGCACCAGTCCTATGGTGGCACAAAATGTCTGGCAGAACATGGCCACTGGCAGAACTGTTTTGACACAATTTGGTTCCCAGTATAAAGAGTAAAATATGTGCCGCCATAGGCATTTTAAAAATTAAAAATATGCACACGTCTAAGGTGAATGTGCCAAAAAAGGGTGTGGCCTCACTGCAGTGGGTGTGATCTTGCTGGGAAAGTCTACCGTGCACCCCAGTTTTTAACCCTGCACCCACAGACTTAGGCCACCAAAGGAAAAAATCCTGATTCATGCCCCTTAAATTATTTGTCATTTTTCCTCCTTATAGCACATTACACCCCACACAGTAATGCCACTGACACCATATTATGCCACACATTGTTATTCCCCTGAAACCATATTATGCCCACACAGTAATGCCCCTTGCATCATATGATGCTCCACACAGTAATTCCCTTTGCACCATATTATACCCCACACAGTTATGCCCTTTGCACTATATTATGCCCAATACAGTAATGCCCCTGACTCCATATTATGCCTCAGAGTTATGTCCCTGACATAGTATTAAGACTTACATAGTAATGCCCATACTCCTTACAAATTATGCCACTCTACCTGCTGGTTGTCAGGGGTGACAGACACTGGCCGCAGGGAATCAATGCGATTGCACTGCTCGCTCAGCCCTAGAAATGACCCTGGCCACTGGTGCCACTGCAACTGGTGGGTAACATGTGAGCATCTGGGTAACCACAACCCTTCTACCTCCCAGGAACACCCACTGAAATTGCTTATCTCTGCATGCAAATTCCTCACTCTTAGCGGTAACTATCGGGAATGCATGTGCTGTAAGGATCAGATGCATGCACAGACTACAAACATCTCACTATGGGCCTGAAGCAGGCCCATAGTCAGATTAGCCGGTGGAAGGTAGTGGGGGAGGGGGGGGGGGTGAACTTGGACTTTGTGTTCAAAGTTTAGCCAGCTCCAAACATTAGTGGCATATAGGTTCCATGTCTGTTTGTGACCATGTGGTATAATATGTACTGGAGGCACTATAATATTACATAATATTATTACATATATTACATATATTACATAATACGACTTATGGTACTGTAATGTGGCACAATATGAAGTTGAGGCACTATAGAGTGGCATAGTGAGAACTGGAGCATTGTGTATCTTAATGTGAATTGGGGGTACTGTCTTACATAATGTGTACGGGCAGACCTACAACGTGACATAACATGAACTAGAGCACTACTATGGTCATTACAATAAACTATGGCACTACTATGTTTCAGAAAATTATGGGGAATACATTTAGTAATAGCTTCAAATGGGTCTCTCTCTAGAAACTTTGGGACAGGGCTCCTTTAAAATGTTGCTATGGGTCCCACAAAGTTCTATCAATGTCCTTGTGTATAGAAATATACATATATTTGTTTTGTTAAAAGCCCTTGTGGTGAAAGTGAGAATTCTAAATGATTAACATGCATTAGCAATAACTTACAGTATTCAGTATTATAATATTCACAGTAAATAATCATAGTAAGATGTAAATGCTTACAGAAAAGTTCTGGCAGCCATTAAAAAGTAAAAATACACTTTGCATAGCAAGTTGTTCTTTATACGTGTTAGCCGAAGCAAGCAAATTAAAATGGATCCTACCATACTATTAATTTTTTTTGCCCATTAACTTTAGTTAATTGAAATGGGGTAAGCAGAATTCTCATAATATACATCATCATACGCTTAATCAGTGAAACTTACCAGCTCCCTTATTACTTATTTGATTTACATAAATTAAAAGTGAATGTGACTTATTTTCAAACCTGCTTTCAGAGGAAAGGAATGGAATAAAAGATGCTTTGTGATAATTCTGTGATACATCATTTAAAGCACATTGTGCAGTCTCTTTTATTTCAATCATGCCCCTATTAGTACAGTACCTTGGCAGGGGCTGACCTTGAACATGTTTGTAGCTGTGGTATAGGAGAGAAGGAGCTTTAACTTTTCTAGTGCTAAAACATCATAGCGTTCTAGGTCACGTAGATATGTAACATCTTGTTAGATGTGAGGAACCTGTTCATTTAGATTCTGCATTAATTACATCTCAGCCTGAGCAGGCTTTGATTTACCTGCTCAGAGTTGGTATCACCTTGCATATTCTCTAAGTACTATAAACAGGAAATGATGGGGACAGGGAGGATAATCTTGTCAAACTACCAGTACTGGATAATTTCTTTAATTGGCTTCCTACATTATGATTCTTAAAATATAGCTAGTAAAACAACTGTAAATAAGAACTATAGTAACATTTTTACAGTAAACCTTCTGCTGCATTAGCGGTAGAAGAATTAAATGTTGAGCAGTTAAAATGCCAGCTGTCGGGATCCCGGGATATTGACAGCTGCCATCCCGTCCGCCGGGATAACATATGTAATCCATTGAGCACAATTCAGTGGCAAGTATCACTAGAAGTATAGGATACAGACAGCAGGCTCCAGAATTTGAGTTTTTATTCTGACTTACTTTTCTTTGACAATATTGATAACACTAATCGCCATTCTGAGTCAGTTGCTCCCAGAGGCAGTTTGGAACTAGTAGTGAGTGCTGCAACTAAGGACAGATTATTTATAATTACTACAGTATGCTCTTCAGCACTTAGCTTTCCTGTTCTATGAGCTTGTGTTGTCTAACGCTTTGTGGCTGAGCTGTTGTTGCTCCTAGACATTTCCAAATCACAAAAACAGCATGAAGAGTTGACTGGGGCAGCACTTAAAGCCCCCTTACATCTGGAATCCATTTTCCTGATTCCCCAATCATTGATGATCGGCGATCGAGAAATGGGGAAATTAACCATGTTTAAAATTCCTGATTTGCCAATCTCGACCTTTTTCTGTCGGGATTGGGGAATAGGGATTTTTAAACATGTCTTATATTCCTGATTCCCCAGGCCGGCCATTGGGGGATCAGCAACTGGTGGCAATATGTCGCAGATGTATGAGGGACAATATACAAACTGACTTATTGTAAAATTGTTATCCTATGACTGTACTATTGTAAGTTTAAAGTCACTGAGCTCCTCTATAGGACCAATTCTTTTGCTAATATTTGACTCTGGAGAATCCATGGTTGTGTAGTTTGTAAAATTAGGATTTTAATTACCTACTGGTAAATCCTTTTCTCGTAGTCCGTAGAGGATGCTGGGGTCCACATTAGTACCATGGGGTATAGACGGGTCCCTTGGGAGCCATGGGCACTTTAAGAGTTTAATAATGTGGGCTGGATATTCCCTCTATGCCCCTCCTACCAGACTCAGTCTAGAAACTGTGCCCGAGGAGACGGACATACTTCGAGAGATGGAAATGCACAGATAGTAGTAAGATTCACACCAGCTCACACATAACAACAAAAAACCAAGCTAACCAGATTGAAACAATTCAGCAACGGCTGAACAATAGTACTTAACCAAGTAACAATGCAGTACTTAACCAAGTAACAATGCAGTACCTAATTAAGTAACAAATGCAGGAAAACAAAGCACTGGGCGGGCGCACAGCATCCTCTACGGACTTCGAAAAAAGGATTTACTGGTAGGTAATTAAAATCCTATTTTCTCTTACGTCCTTGAGGATGCTGGGGTACACATTAGTACCATGGAGATGTACAAAGGCTCCCAGTACGGGAGGGAGAGCGCGGTGGCTCCTGCAGAACTGACTGACCAAACTTTAGGTCCTCAGGGGCCAAAGCATCGAATTTGTAAAACTTATCAAACGTGTTCGATCCTGACCAAGTAGTCACTCGGCAAAGTTGTAAAGCCGAGACACCCCGGGCAGGAAGAACCCACTTTACGAGTAGAGTGGTCCTTAACAGGTTTTAAACACGGCAAGCCTGCCATAGAATAAGCATACTGTATAGTAAACCTGATCCAGCAAGAAATCATCTGCTTAGAAGCAGGACATCCAATCTTGTTGGGATCATAAAGAACAAACAGAGCGTCCGACTTTCTGTGATGAGAAGTTCTCCTCACATAAATCTTCAAAGCCCTCACAACATCCAAGGACTTTGAGGTAACTGAGGCGTCAGTAGCCACTGGCACCACAATAGGTTGGTTTATATGAAAAGCCGACACAACCTTCAGAAGAAATTGCTGACGCGTCCCGAGCTCAGCTCTATCTTCATGGAAAATCCAGTAGGGGCTCTTGCAGAACAATGCCCCCAATTCTGACATACGTCTTGCAGATGCCAATGCTAATAGTGTGACCACCTTCCAAGTAAGAAACTTGACCTCAACCTCCTGTAAAGGTTCAAACCAATCCGACTGCAAAACTGCAGCACCACATTAAGATCCCAAGGTGCCGTAGGAGGCACAAAGGGCGATTGGATGTGCAGAACCCCTTTCAAGAAAGTCTGAACCTCAGGGAGGACCACAAATTGTTTCTGGAAGAAAATGGACAAGGTCAAAATCTGGACTTTTATGGAGCCCAAACACAGGCCCACATCCACACCTGCTTTCAGAAAGAGGAGAACCCATCCTAGTTGAAACTCCACCGTAGAAAACTTCTTGGATTCACACCAAGACACGTACTTTTTACAAATCTGATGGTAGTGTTTAGACGTTACTCCTTTCCTAGCCTGTATCAGGGTAGGAACAACTTTGTAAAGAATGCCTCTCCGAGCTAAGATTCAACCTCCATGCCGTCAAACATAGCCATGGCAAGTGTTGATAAGCAAATGACCCCTGTTGCAGAAGGTCCTCTCGAAGAGGAAGAGGCCTCGGATCTTTCAGCAGTAACTCCAGAAGACCCGCGTACCAAGCCCTTCACTCCACTCTCCTGGATGAAGGCTCCACTCTACTGGATGGACAGATGGAGATTGTGTCTGGTGAGGAAGTCCGCTTCCCAGTTGTCCACTCCCGGAATGAAGATTTCTGACAGCGCCAGTGCGTGCTTTTCCGCCCAGAGGATGATTATTTTTACCTCTGACACTGCAGCTCTGCTCCTCGTTCCACCCTGTTGGTTTATGTAGGCCACGGTCATTACATTGTCCAACTGAACTTGAATGGCCTGATCTTTCAGAAGATGTGCCGCTTGTAGAAGACCGTTGTACACGGCCCTTAGTTTCAGAATGTTTATCGGAAGGATGGATTCCAGACTTGACCACTTTCCTTGGAAGTTTTCCTCTTGGGTAACTGCTCCTCAAACTCTGGGACTTGCATCCGTGGTTAGGAGGATCCAATTCTGAATCCTGAACCTGCGGCCCTCTAGTAGGTGAGAAGTTTGCAGCAACCAGAGGAGCGAGATTCTGGCTTTTGGTGACAGACGTATCCTCTGGTGCATGTGAAGATGAGATCCCAACCATTTGTCCAGGAGATCCAGTTGGAAAGACCGTGCATGAAAACTTTTGTACTGTGGAGCCTCGAAGGAGGCAACCATCTTCCCCAGAAGGTGAACGCACTGATGAACCGATACCCGGGCTGGCTTCAGGACATCCCGGACCATTGTTTGTATCACCAACTTTCAGAAACACCTTCTGTACTTCCATGTCAAGGATCATCCCCAGGAAGGACAGTCGTCTTGTCAGCTCCAGATGCGACTTTGGAAGATTCAGGATCCATCCATGATCCTGGAGTACTTGAGTTGAGAGAGCAATGCTCTGCAACAGCTTCTCCCTGGAAGACGCTTTTATCAGCAGATCGTCCAGATAAGGAATTATGTTCACACTCTGCTTGCGGAGGAGTAGCATCATCTCCCCCATGACCTTGGTAAACACCCTTGGTGCCATGGAGAGGCCAAACGGCAGTGCCTGGAACTGGTAGTGACAGTCCAGCAGCGCAAATTTTAGATAAGCCTGGTGAGGTGCCCAGATCGGAATGTGAAGGTACGCATCCTTGATATCCAGGGATACCAGAAATTCCCCCTCCTCAAGACCTGAGATCAACGCTATCAGAGACTCCATCTTGAACTTGAATTCCTTCAAATAAGGGTTCAACGAATTTAGGTTCAATATTGGCCTGACCGAACCATCCGGTTTCGGTACCAGAAACAGGTTTGAGTAATAACCCTTGTTTGCTAGGTGAGGTGGAACTGGAACAATGACATTTGACTTTGGAAATTTTTGAATGGCTTCCTGTAGGATAGCACTTTCTGTCAGCAAAGCTGGTAAGCCTGATTTGAAGAATATGGCAGGTACCCAGGCGTCTATGCCTGATGATGCCCAGACATGGCCGAACTTTCAATCTTGCTCCTACCTGCCCGATCTCCAGGCTGGGAGGTCCACCACCATGCCGAGGATTTTGAGGAAGCAGAACCAGGTTTCTGTTCTTGGGAACCTGTTGGTGCAGGCTTTCTGGATTTCACCCAACCTCCTCTAAAGAAAGTGGAAGTGGGTTTGGACTTTTTAACTTTTGCGGTTTAAAAGGACTGCATTGTAGACATAGGATAAGATTTCCTAGGAGGTGGTGCAGCTGAGGGAAGAAATGTCGACTTACCCACAGTTGCCATGGAGATCCACGCATCTAACGCTTCCCCAAACAGAGCCTGACCTGTGAAGGGTAAAGGTGCATACACACGGAGAGATTTTGACTATGAGAGATTTTGACTAACTTTTCCCTTGAACTGGCAGTAGGAGATTTTGACTAACTTTACCAGAGATTTTGTCTAACTATGCAAGAGATTTTGGCTATGGGAGATTTTGGCTATGGGAGATTTTGACTATCTCATTTAAATAAGGGGATGAGTGTCATATATAGGATGATTTTACAGGGTGGCTGGTATTTAAATAGCTAAAAGTAAAAAAAAAAATTTTGCGTGGGGTGCCCCCTCCTATGTAAAACCAGCCTCGGGCTCTTTGAGCCAGTCCTGGTTGTTAAAATACAGAGGAAAAAATGAGTAGGGTTCCCCTATATTTAGACAACCAGCACCGGGCTCTGCGCCCGGTCCTGGTTTAAAAAATACGGGGGACAAAAGACATAGGGGTCCCCCGTATTTTTCAAACCAGCACCGGGCTCCACTAGTCAGGGAGATAATGCCACAGCCGGGGGACACTTTTATATTGGTCCCTGCGGCCGTGCCATTACCCCCCCCAACTAGTCACCCCTGGCCGGGGTACACTGGAGGAGTGAGGACCCCTTAAATCAAGGGGTCCCCCCCTCCAGCTACCCAAGGGCCAGGGGTGAAGCCCGAGGCTGTCCCCCCCATCCGTGGGCGGTGGATGGGAGGCTGATAGCCTTTCAATAGTAATATTGTTCTTTACAGGTGGCCTACAGGTCCCAGCAAGCCTGCCCCAGCATGCTGGCACTTGGAGAACCACAAGTGCCAGCATGCCCGGACATAAAGGGCCCGCTGGCACCAGTAGTCCACCTGTAAAGAAAATATTGAAAAAAAAACACGACACATTCTTTAAAAAATCCTTTATTAAACTGGGTCTTCACCTGGGGGCGGCGGCCTTTAAGCTCTTTTGCATGGCCGCCGCCATCCCAGGGCTTCCGGCGTCTTCACCTGGGGGGGCGCCACCTCCCCAGGGCTTCTGGGGTCTTGCTCCGGCGTCTTCACCTGGTGGGCGGCGGCTGCTAAGCTCTTTTGCATAGCCGCCGCCCATCCAGGACTTCCACGGCGTCTTCAGTCTTCAGGAGCTCTTCTCCGCTCCTCCTCCGCCGTCGGACTGAAAGCCGCTGCCTCACGCTGACTTATATAAGTCAGCGGGAGGGGGCGGGGCGATGACGCAGCGAGCCATGATTGGCTCACGGCGGCCATCTTGAATTTCAAAAATGACGCTAAGGCGCCATTTTTGAAACTGGTACCGCTTCGCTGCCAAACTCTGCAAGATAAAGGTAAATTTCCGCCGCCCGCACCGCCGCCGCCCGCACCACCGCCTCAACCCGCCGCCGCCCACACCGCCACCGCAACCCGCCGCCGCCCGCACCGCCGCCACAACCCGCCGCCGCCCACACCGCCACCGCAACCCGCCGCCGCCCGCACCGCCGCCACCACCCGCCGCCGCCCGCAACATCGCTATCGCTGGGAAAAATCGCTGGCCTCTAGCGATTTTAACTAACTTTCCCAGCGACATAGCCAAAATTGACTTGCCTGCACTGACTATTTTTCCCAGCGATAGCGACCTGGCGGGGACGCGCATCGCTATCGCTGCCTGTGTACACACGGAGCGATCTGCACTAACTTTCTGAGCGATTTTGACTATATAGTCAAAATCGCTCAGTTATATCGCTCCGTGTGTATGCACCTTAAGTTCTCCACACTCTTCTTGGATTCTGCATCCGCAGACCATTGGCGCAGCCAGAGACCCCTGCATGCCGAGACAGCCATGGAAGAATCCCCCGCATTGAGATGAGCAAGGTCCTTCATGGCCTCCACCATGAAACCTGCAGAGTCCTGTATGTGACGTAAGAACAATTAAATGTTACTTCTATCCATAGAATTTAATTCCTCTAGTAATGTGCCTGACCACTTTACTATGGCTTTAGAAATCGACGCACAAGCAATAGTGGGCCTTATAGCTGCGCCAGTAGCTGTGTTTAATGATTTGAGTGTAGTCTCAATCTTACGGTCAGCTGGCTCTTTTAAAGTGGTGGACCCTGGGACAGGTAAAACCACTTTCTTAGACAACCTAGACACAGAAGCGTCCACTACAGGCGGGATTTCCCACTTTTTCCTGTCCTCCTCAGGGAAAGGAAAAGAAATGAGAACCCTTTTTGGGATCTGGAATTTTTCTCCGGTTTTTCCCAGGATTTTTCAAACAATGTGTTTAATTCCTTAGACGCAGGGAATGTAAGAGAGGATTTCTTATTATCAGTAAAATAAGCCTCCTCTACTTGCTCAGGTACCTTTATCAGTAATGTGTAAAATGTCCCTAATAGCCTCAATCATGAGTTGCACCCCCTTAGCAAGGGATGCATCTCCCCCCTGCATATCCCTATCACCGTCCCCTGTATCAGAGTCGGTATCCATGTCAGCTTGCGTTATCAGAACTCCAATTTATAATAACTCTTGCGCTATAATTATATAATTACAAGATATGACTGACAAGAATAACAGACTCCTATTAAATTAAAAATATATTTAATATTGTATGAATTATCATGTATCATAAAACAAGACCGGTCTTAAAAGTTTAAACATCAAAAAATGACAAGTATATATACTTTCTAATAAATGGAGGTGGACTTAAGCATAATCATTTATTAGAAAGTATATATACTTGTCATTTTTTGATGTTTAAACTTTTAAGACCGGTCTTGTTTTATGATACATGATAATTCATACAATATTAAATATATTTTTAATTTAATAGGAGTCTGTTATTCTTGTCAGTCATATCTTGTAATTATATAATTATAGCGCAAGAGTTATTATAAATTGGAGTTCTGTGGTTAATTGCACTTGGGTGGTCCAGTGTAATTTATTTGACCTGTTAACCCCAGGTCATTAACTTTTTGCAGCTGAGTTTTATTATATCCAAAAGGGCTTTTTTATAACAATTAATATTAGCGCCTGATATAAAGAGGTTTTTTTGAGCTTGCGTTATCAGGGCAAGAGCACGCTTCTTAGGGTAAATAATTGGGGCCTTTGAAGAGGTATTGGGAGCTGAATACGACAAAACCTCAACAGACTTTTTCAAAACCTGTGTTTCAGTCTCATTTTGAGCTATCCGAGATGAAATCTGGGATATCATTCCTCTAATAGAATCCATTGATGGGTGTTCAGATTCAGAAGGCTGAAACAGTATATTACAGTCCTGAGTACATGGAATAGACTCTTCAGGAGAAGATACACACTCTGCAGCACAGGATACAGAGTTCCTAGACATGTTTATGTGAGCTATACAAACACACAGACACACACACACAGAAAAATGCAGACAGTTTCCCCCAGAGTACTTTCAGATAGACATAGAGTATATGGAGCCAGCCATACAGCGCCCCAGTAGGCAGTTTATACAGTAAACAGCCGGCGCTGACTGAATAACCTTAATAGATTAAACCGCTAATATGTCACTCTTCCCCGGTCTATAACACCCTGGTACCACAGAGGTATGCTGGAGTTATGTGGAGTGCAGCGCTCCCTGTCAGCGTCTCTTCTGTGTGATCTGCAGGAAGAAAATGGCGCTGGTGAGTGCTAGATCCGCTCTGAGGAAGAAGCCCCAACCCCTGTAATGGTGCGTCTTCTCGCTTTTAGTGATTATACTGGCCTGAGGTGATTTGGCTGCTAACAATGGGATCAGCCCCTGTTAGCATCTGTGACCAGTGTAGGGTATGTGCGCTGGCCCAGGGTGCCCCTTACAGCGCCGCACTTCAAGTACCGCTGAGCCCTCCGGAGCGCAGCCTGTCAGAGCTGCGCTCCTACCCTTATGCTGCCATTCCCGCCGGTGTCCCGCTTACTGGGGCGCCGGCGTCATACTCACCACTCCATCTTCTGGCTCTGTTAGGGGGTGGTGGCCGTGCTGCGGAAGTGAGCGGTCGCCTCGTGGGCTTGCGATCATCACCCTCAGGAGCTCAGTGTCCTGTCATTGGAGATAGAGAACCATTAACTTTTAGAGTTGGTTCCTACTCCCCCCCCTAAGTCCCACGAAGCAGGAGGCTCTCGCCAGCAGCCTTCCTGTACCTAACTCTTAGAAAAAACAATAAAACTAGAAAAACTCCTAGGAGCTCCCCTAGCTGTGACCGGCTCCACCGGGCACATTTTCTAAACTGAGTCTGGTAGGAGGGGCATAGAGGGAGGAGCCAGCCCACACCATTAAACTCTTAAAGTGCCCATGGCTCCCAAGGGACCCATCTATACCCCATGGTACTAATGTCGACCCCAGCATCCTCTAGGATGTAAGAGAAACGGTCAGTTGTGAAAAGCAGTTTCTGGAGTCTTGTGAGTCTATATTTTATATACAGTACAAGTTCTTTGTCCCATGGTAGCAGTGAGAGACATTTCTGGGGGAGGGGGATGGCGTATGATGGAGACAGGTCATCATTTAAGATTATATTACAGATATACATATAGCCAATAAGCAGGTGCGCACAAACTCCTTGGATAACATTTTGTTCAGGCTACAAAAGTCATTGGTTCTGTTGGTCTAATGAAAATAAAGGTCTTTGCTGCTGATGAGTGAAAACACTGTTTGAGAACACTGGCAAGCAGATGCAGAAAAAGGGATAATTAATATGGCTGCTGTATAATAGAATTCATAGGCTACATTAACTGTAGGTGATATCCTCAACAGTGGTGACATATTTTTGGTCCTTTCCTATAGTTAGGAAATATATTTGTCCTAGGTTTAAAAACAACCCAGCATATAATCACATAACAGTCAGGGCATGCTGTCCTTCGTAAGATAGAAATGCCTTTAAACATGTTCTTAAATTTATGATGAGAAACATCACTTTCACAGTAAATGAACTGTAACTTACTTTTAGAGGCTGCTCGCAGATTAAATCTAGCCACTTGCATAGAATCAGCTTGAATTCTAAGTTCATAGCTTGTAGTATTTTCATAGTCCAGAGGCTTTATGACCGAGATAACCCCTGTGATGTTATCAATGGCAAACATACCTACAGTACATTGAAGAAAAGAGGAGTTTAAAAAGATCTAAAAAGAAACATTATGCAGCTTTTTTTACCCTGAATTCCCTATCTACCAACATTAATTATTCTTCCTACAGTTCATCTGTACAGTATGGTATATACATAACAACAGTATGGTATATACAAAGCAACATGTAGCAATACAGCCCGAAAATGAATAAATAAGTCAATACAAATAAATATTTTGGATTCTGTACAATGTTGTAAAATACAACTTGTTTATATATAAAACACTCTGTAAAATAAAATATAATTTTAATTCCGAAATTCTTCAGACCTTAAAATGTGTTGTGAATACCGGTTGGTTAAAATAGCAGGACTGGAAATATCAGACCCTTGTCATTCAGCTAGTTGTGCATGAGAGGAACATTTTCATAGAATCTACCCATATTTATACATGGTTCCTTTATTCCATAATACATATCAAAGGACACTTTACCTAATTTTATACAATATGTCATTAATAATTGTGCTTATGTTATGTGTTACAGTAATACTACTAGTGTTCAGTGCTATAATGTGTGTTCTTGTAACATAAAAGTCAAAAATCCTACGTATACAATTCATGGAAATTATATATGCTTAGATTATTTGTGACAAATGTCTCATAGTAACATTTTATTTTACTGTAGATGAAAGCTGCACTGTGTGTACATGTACAGTATTACAAATTAATTTGATAATAAAATATATACTGTACACTCCCTTTATTTTACAGCAACTGTTCCCAGCTACTTGAAAAACATAAAATGTGGGCTTCAATGTTTTTATTTTGGGTAGCCATCTCCTCCTGGATGTAATGTAGTACATATAATGGGTTTAGGCAGGGGCACTGAGGGGATGGCGTAGTGGGTACTAACTACCCAGGCTCCTCTGCCTGCATGATGTGTGGGGGAGAGGGCATCTGAGAAATTGCACTGATCGTTCCCCACGCACTGTATATGCCCCTGGCTGAAATGCGCAGGGTGCATACTGTATTTTTTATATATTTTGGGGGGTGAGGGAGTGATAATACTTTTCTTATTAGGTCACACCCCCTACAGAAGATGAGTTGGTGAAATGCAGGGGCGGATTGGCCATAGGGTTTACAGGGAAGATTACCAGTGGGCCAATGGAGCATGCAAGGCCTGTTTTGTTTGTTGACATATGAGCAGTAGTGCTGCCGCCATGGTTACACAGTATACCTCTGGTGCTGCCCATTTTTCCTGAGCCACTTTCAGTTCTCAATCTGCCCCTGGGTGTGTGTGTGTGTGTGTGTGTGTGTGTGTGTGTGTGTGTGTGTGTGTGTGTGTGTGTGTGGGGGGGGGGGGGGTAGAAAATGTTGGGCATATCTCAGTGTTAATTTGAGATCCAATTATAGCAAATAAGAAAATGGCATGGGAAATAATAAGGTTCATTTTTCCACTACACAGAAGAAGAGTCAGTTTTAAGTTTTTTTCGACTATGGTATAACAGATAGACAGTGTCTAGTTAGACAGTCAATAGATAGGCACCACATGTTAGACAGTCAAAAGGTCAACAGGGTCAAAAGGTAGACCTGATAAAAGTATACAGTACAAAAGGACGACAGGGTCAAAAGGTCGACATGAAAATGGTCGACATAAAAAAGTAGACACCATTTTTTTGCATTTTTGGGGCTTGTGTGGATAGTTTTGTCAACTCTATGACGACATGGATAGAGAAGGTATGAAAAAGTCCAAAAACATGTAAAATTGGAAAAGAAAGTGTCTACTTTTTCTTTTTTATGTCCACATTTTTACGTTGACCTTTTGACCCTGTCAACCCAATGTCTTCCAACATATAGTGTCTATCTATGGACTGTCTAACTAGACTTTGTCTATCTATCATCCGGATATCATTTTTTTCTATGCAAAACAATACAAATAATAAACCTTTTGGTGCTGAATGAACCTTGGTTCAGTGGGATTTCTATTAATGTCACAACACTTACAGAAACAAAATGGTGCCATTAATCATTTCTGGCATGTACGTGCAAACTTCTTCTCTTTATTATACATGTGAATAACTTTTCCCAGTTGTAAATTTTCTCTTTATCTCTCATTCTGGACAATTTCCTCGCTGCCTTCCCAGTCTGGTGTCTGGGGATTGTTTCCACTAAACAATGGCAGCTCTTCCAGTGTGCACGGAGCATATATCACACATAAATTAAACACCATCAAAGACCTCATTTCATTCTTGAGCATTATTTTAAATGTACTATAGAACTGTAATTTGTAAACCGAACTGATGGTCCGCTATGCTTAGAATATTAACTCTGATAATCAAGATGGTCCTTGGAAACGTTAGCAAATAAAAATATATATAAGAAAAAATAACTGTAGCTTTTTAAAAATAACTATTTCTTTCAGTATAATAAATCAACATCTGAAAAGCCACGTTCTTGCTTTAGTTGAGAGGAAAAAAAAGGACATACTGCACCTTGATCATTCCCTGAGATGATGGAATACACCATGGTCTGGTTTTGTGCAGCAGCCAATACCACAGTAACTGTGGTACCAATTGGGGCAGCTTCACTCACTGGAGGTGGCCTGTAAAAGAGAGCACATTAGCATGATTACATGCACACTACATGCTACATTCATCTGTTGTTCTGCTCTGACAGTATTGATTTGCCATACATTTGTATACATTAACAGAGAGATGTATAGAAGAAATAAAGACACACAGTATAAATTCAAGGTCATCTGTAAAGTTAAAATAACAAGTACACTTACAATAAAATAGTATACCTACAGTACACTTTATAAACTGTTATTTAATTGCTTTCAATTGCATAAGGTTTCCTCTGTCAGAAACATATCATTTAAATCAGTCATCTTCTCTTTTGCTTTTTTTATTTTTGCAAACACATGGAGAATATTCATAGTCCAAACAGATAGGACCTTGGTAGGAGTTGTACCCATGATGCAAAAATGTGCGGTACAACAATGCTATCCATTGTGAAGTGGAAATACTGAGGTCATGAGAGCAGTACTGATATCATGAGTTCAATTCTGGACCTTGGTTATATGTGTGGAGTTTGTATATTCTCAGAGTATTTCAGTGGCTTTCCATTGGGTCTACTGATAGGTTTATTGAAGAAAAAATGATTCCAGAGTATTTCTACTTATTAATGGGTTTGGTATATTTTGTCTTTGCTGACAATGTTGACATTCAGTATGTTGACATGAGAATGTGACATGGTTGTAATGTCGGTATGTTCATGATATGGTCACTGAGATTATGTTGACATTGTTGACAGCAAATTGACTCACAGCAAATTCTGGCAGTGGTTACCTATAGAAAGTACAGGAGCAATTCAATATTTCGACAACTGCTCTGAAAAGCATCTGCCCCCGTGATCAATATCAATGCCACAGAAGTAGCAGCGACACTTACCAGTGTCTGTCCTGTCAACTGCACATGCGTAGCCTAAGGTCACATGTGTGCACAACCAAAAGTCGCACTGTGAGGGAGCAGTGGTGTTATCTGCTTGTATCTCTCTCTCCGAGACCCCTTTTCCTCCTACCCGTATGAAGGAGTGGGGCTCTGAGAACAAGCATCATCTGAATATGGTATTGGTTCTCGCAAGTGAACAACAAAGACATTCTGTTTTCAGAGTTTGCTGAATATTAAGCAGCCCTTGTATTGGTGCATATGCGAAAAGCACCAAACCTCTGATCACTGGAGTATCTATAATGGGTGCAGTGTGTGCTATGCCCATGGGCCCCTGAGTACAGGGGACACACACACGCTGCACCCATTTTTTAATACTCAACCCTCCATAGTCCCTCATTACCAGAGCTGTTAAAACCCTGTGAAAATGGTGCAGTGGCCATTTTCAGACTACTGTGCATGCGCAGTAGAGAAATCACTGGGAAAATGGCTGCTGCACCATTTCCCAGAGATCTACGCATGCGCTGTAGAGTCTGAGCCCTCTAGAGTTCAGACTCTGCAGCGCTCCCGGCACCCCTGCTCCTGGCACCCCTGCATCTGATAACAGCATTTTCAGAGGTTTGACCATGAAATGTTCTTTGCATCTGCCATATGTGTCACAGAGTGCTGGGCTGTTTAACATGGAGGGGGATGTGGGTGCTGGACCAAAATGAAGCTGCAAGGATCTCCGTGGTCATTTTAAAATGATAACTGACAATAGCATCAGGACTGCACCTTTAAACAAATACATCCATATTGTACATAATTGTGGGTTTATGATACAAAAATATGAACTCGAGATACATTATTCTTAAACTACATTGGCATCCTGCAACCAGATTTATTGAAGGGCCTGCATAATCCATCCTGATACTGCTGCTCTTGTCCAAGAAAACTCAATCATTTTTAATAGTTCATCTATGCAAAAATCTGTAATACTAAAGTACTGCCTTATTAGGATATTGGGACACTTTACTGGTTTAGTTCACCTGATCGATGCTTAATATATGCCAAAGAAACAGATATTGCACTGCTGATGCCTTTCACTTCTCATATGTGAAGTGATCCCTAGGAGGCAAGTAATTTCAAACATAATTTTTACTACACTTTTCAAATACATTTTCTTCCTGTGTCCGTCAGTTGGATTGTCCAGCTATAGAATATTTGACTTGTGCTAATAAAGAGAAGTCCCATTAAAATCAATAGACTTTATCTTTAATGCATAGTCATTGGAATTAAGACATTTGTTTCCTCAGTAAAATCAAATGTATTAATCATCCATTATTAATTCAATGTAATTTTCTAAATGTACTATAAAATTTGGTTTATCACTTATTCCACCCCACTAAATTTACACGAGGACATAGGAATATGACTTTAATTGCACAATTAAATCTGACAATAATATTATTCAGGAAATATATTAGTAGTCCAGAGACATTGATTCATTTTTGTAAGTAAATATTAAGTTCTGTTTGGTGGAACGATCGCCATTAAACACTAATTACTTTATTGATCAGAAGACAGTGGTTCAAACACATCTTATCCTTTGTCTGACTAAACAGGAAAACTGTGACGCATAGAGAATAATACCCACTTCATAGATACCTGTTCACCATATTTAGAATGACTTTATGCCCTCCAGAGAAATAGAATGTCCAACAGCAATTAAATCTTAATTTCATCTCTTATACATTGTGCACACCATCATAGAGATTCACTCTAAATCTATAGTATCTGCTAATATCCAAGTGGTGCTGTCAACTTAGTCTTGTGGGATTCATACATTCCTATAATGTACACTTCTGATAAGCAGATAATTCAGGTAATTGCCCTGGCATGCTGAATTTAAAGGAGACATTTTTATTATAGAGCAAATTTTATAACATGCTCCTTATAATACAGCAACATAAATGTTACCAAAAACTTTATTACCAACTTAACAAGACTACAAAACATATACTGCATACTAAAGCAGTTTGATTCGATAAATGTATGAATAAACATTATCCTAACACTCACACTCAAAAATGGCTTAACATATTGGTTTCATCATGGTTCCCAGGTCTGGATATCCCAATTGCAGCTGCTTTAATTCACTTATGTTTTACGTAGATAGTCTTTTCATCTCCTGTCATATATCTGGTTGGGTTACGGTGCTCTTTGAGCCATGTTCTTCTAATTTATATTCTGGCCGATTAGATGTTACTACTCTGGTCTTTGTATAACTATATAATTTAATATCACTTTATTTATGCTCATCAGACTTTATAGTCTTCGCCAATCATTAGATTTTTTTTCTTTTTGGTCAATTTTATTTTGCTGGTGAAAATGCTGTAGGTCTTTGTTCTTGGGGTCTTAGAGCTCATTAACACACAAACGTCCAAGCGTATAAAGACCAGAAGTTGTTCAACTGGACTTCTGGTGGTTTTTAGAAAATATTTCCTTGTAATTTTCCCTTTCAAGCAGCTACTGCTTTTTATAAAGTATTCTATGTGCACTGGCTAATCATGATAACATTAGGAAGCTGCTCTTAAGTTTATGGCCTATGGCTGTTAGGCAGTTAATCTATTGTTTCCACTTTGCAGTCATCACTTCTTTGCACTTCAGCTGTACAAATCACTGGAAACTTTCCCTTCTGCAAGAGTATGACTTCTGCCATGTTACATAAAGCTGTCATCCTTATATGTCACAAAGGATGGGCTGTATCATGCTTGGCATATTGTATGCGATGCATCCTGTCACTTATCACATGCATAGTGGTGTTTATTAATACCATGGGGGTAATTCCAAGTTGATCGCAGCAGGAAATTTTTTAGCAGTTGGGCAAAACCATGTGCACTACAGGGGGGGCAGATGTAACATGTGCAGAGAGAGTTAGATTTGGGTGTGGTGAGTTCAATCTGCAATCTAAATTGCAGTGTAAAAATAAAGCAGCCAGTATTTACCCTTCACAGAAACAAAATAATCCACCCAAATCTAACTCTCTCTGCACATGTTATATCTGCCTCCCCTGCAGTGCACATGGTTTTGCCCAACTGCTACAAAATTTCCTGCTGCGATCAACTTGGAATTACCCCCCATATTCAGAGTCCTTCTTTTTGCACATTACAACAGTGGAGTCCCCCTTTTTACACATCGTGGCAGCATAGTCCCCCTTTTTACACATTACAGCAGCAGAGTCCCCCTTTTTACACATTATGGCAGCAGAGTCCCCCTTTTACACATTAGGCAGGCACAGTCCCCATTTTTACACATTATTGCAGCACAGACCCCTTTCACGTTAGGCAGACACAGTCCCCCTTTTAACATGTTATGGCAACAGAGTCCCCCATTATACACATTATGGCAGCAGAGTCCTCTTTTTACACATTAGGCAGGCTGAATCCCCTTTTTACACATTATGCAGCAGAGTCCCCCTTTTTACATATTAGGCAGCAGAGTCCCCTTTTTTTCACTTTAGGCAGGCAGAGATCCCCTTTTACACATTATGGCAGGCAGAGTCCCCCTTTTTACACATTATGGCTGCAGAGTTCCCCTTTTTACACATTAGGCAGGCAGAGTCCGAGAGAGAGAGAGAGAGAGAGAGAGAGAGAGAGAGACTGCCCCACCAATAACTGGACTTACAAAATTATATTTATATAAAATTGAAAAAAAATCTTATTTTACATACCATTCACCACCCTCAAGTGAGGGCAGGTGAGGGAAAAGTCACCTAAGCACCTTTTTGCAGTTTTGCACCACACCCTGTGCTTGTGCTGCGCTGGGCTGCTGCTGCACTGTGAGACTATGAGGATGAGCTGGATGACATGGATTGCCTCCTTCTCCTCCTCCCCATCTAAAGCAGCTATTCGCGGTGCAGGCAGGGCACAGGGCAGTGTAAGAGTCAGCTGGGAGAGACGACATCACGTCTCTACCGAGTTGGGAGACACTGCAGGGGGGACGGATCATCTGATCCTGGCACTGACAGTTCCAGAAGCTGGCAGCAGCAGTGCTCCCTTGTGGCTGCGGGAGACGGAAGGCAGCGGCAGGAGTGAGTGTAGCATAGACAGCGGCCGTGCGGGTGTGCTGCCAGATGGTGTGCCCTTAGTGTATTTGCGCTGTGGACAAAGCACCATTGGCACACACCTAGTTACGGCCCTGGTGGCCACAAGTGTTTCATATTGTAGCTATTCTGATAACTACAATGTACTGTAGCAACACATGACAGTCTTTAGTTCTACTGCAATAGCATAGCGGTGCTCTTCTATTTTTATGGAACTCTTCATGTAGTTTTGCATACATTAGTCCATAATCGGGTTAGTTTGATGCAGCTTTCTGATTAAATATAGTTTACTGCAGAAATATGTTTTTTTTTCATTCAATTTCTATAGCTTCACCCATATTTATTTTGCAATATCACATTTACATACTGTATAAACAACATGTGATTATTATCTATACTAAGGGAAATACCATAGTAATTTGACCTTTCTGGATACAATCATCTAGTACAGTGGTTCCCAAACGCAGTCTTCTAGGCACTCCAACAGTCCAGGTTTTAAGGATATCCATGCTTATGCACAGGTGACCTAATTAGTGCCTTAGTCAGTTTGATTATACCATCTGTGCACATGTAGGGAAATCCCCAATACCTGGACTGTTAGGATGTCATGAGGACAACATTTGGGAACCACTGAGTAAGGCGTAGAAAGACCTAGGAGGTCATTCTGAGTTGATTGCTAGCTGAATTTGTTCGCTGCGCAGTGATCAGGCTTAAAATCGTCAGTGCGGCGCAATGCACAGGCGCGACGTACGAACACAACGAACGATGTCGTTTTGAACAGGGTCTAGCGATGCATTTCTGTCGCACTGCTTGCCGCAGAGTGATTGACATGAAGTGGACGTTTCTGGGTGGCAACTGACCGTTTTCAGGGAGTGTGTGGAAAAACGCAGGCGTGCCAGGAAAAATGCAGGCATGGCTGTCCGAATGCTGGGCGGGTTTGTGACGTCACACCTTGAACTGAATAGTCTGAAGTGATCACAAGCGCTGAGTAGGTTTTGAGCTACTCTGAAACGACACAATTTTTTTTTGCAGGCGCTCTGCGATACAACTGTTCGCACTTCTGCTAAGCTAAAATACACTCCCAGTGGGCGGCGGAATAGCATTTGCATGGCTGCTAAAACTAGCTAGTGAGCGATCAACTCGGATTGACCCCCCTAGTCTCTTGAGTATTGAATTTTCACAAATATTCCCTTATTAGCAGCAACTTCACCTTAAGGCATAGGTTCTCAAACATGGGGGCAGATGTATTAACCTGGAGAAGGCATAAGGAAGTGACAAACCAGTGATAAATGCAAGGTGATAACGCACCAGCCAATCAGCTCCAATATGTAAGTTGACCCTTATGAGCTGATTGGCTGGTGCATTATCACCTTGCACTTATCACAGCTTTATCACTTCTTTATGCCTTCTCCAGGTTTAATACATCTGCCCCATGGTCCTCAAGGCACCCCAACAGTCCAGGTTTTAAGTTTATCCATGACTTAGCATGTATGGTTAAATCTGAATGAGGGGATGCCTTGAGGACTGCACTTGAGAACGTCTGCCCTAAGGGAATCATTTTTCTTATTTGTGGCCATGATGTGCAGCTGTGCACAACACTGAGAAATTTAGTATCCCAACATCGCACAGATTATTGTGCACCTCTATGGTATGAGGAAAAAAGTTGGTGATGGCTTTAAAACTATTTCTTTGGTAATTTGTGGATATCATTACCAACTGCCCCCAAATTGTCAATGACCAAGACTTCTGATTTGTTAGATTATCCACTATAAACTTAATGAGTTGATGAATAAACATTTATCATATTTTTCTCACTGACATTATTGTCCTAACCCAGGTTTACAAGTCTGACATTATGGTCCAGGTTTTTTTTAAGGATAGCCATAGTTGATTCCAGATGGTTATATCAAATTGACTGAGGTACTAATTAAGCTAACTGTGCTTAAGCATATATATCCTTAAAACCTGGACTATAATGGTCAAGATTTGGAAACTATAGGGGTCATTCTGAGTTGATCGCTCGCTAGCAACTTTTTGCAGCCGCCTATGGGGGAGTGTATTTTAGCTTTGCGAGTGTGCGAAAGCTTTTGCAGCTGACGGCACAAAAAAGTTTTTTGCATTTTCTAAGTAGCTCTGGACTTACTCAGTCACTGCAATCACGTCAGTCTTTTTGGTGCCGGAATCGATGTCAGACACCCGCCCTGCAAACGCTTGGATACGCCTGCATTTTTCCAAACACTTGCAGAAAACGTCCAGTTGACACCCACAAATGCCCTCTCTCTGTCAATCACCTTGCGATCGGCTGTGCGAATGAATTCTTTGTTAAATTCATCACCCAGCACCAATCTTCTTTGTGCCCGTACGACGTGCCTGAGCAATGATAAGCATGCGCAGTTTTGCTGAGATTTAACCTAATCACAGCGCTGCAAAAAGTTGCTAGTGAGCGATCAACTCGGAATGACCCCCTATGCAGGGACGTGCGGTGAGCTAAATAGCTCAGGAGGCACTGGCTAGCACCAGAGCCAGATTTACATGCAATATATGAGCCAAAACATACATCTGGGCATTATACACATGTGCAGCAATATAAACTCTTGGAAATTTGGTAGGATTTGATCAGAGATGTGCAGAAAAGTTAGCCAGGTGAGGCACTGCCTTACCTGCCATAGACTTTTTGCTCCAGAGTTTTGGCTATAAAAATTATTAGAATAATGCAAAGAAGATATTTCAAACATATTCTTTGTATTTTTCATATACTTTATACAGTCAAAACTCTGGCACAAACGTTAGTATGACAGGAAAGGCTCTGCCTCACCTGCCTCACCCCACCGCACGTCACTGGCCCTATGTACTAATGGGATAGCAGTAGAATGTTGATGATTACACCTGACCTGTTACTAGGTGATTGTTGCACCTGACCTGTTACCAGGTGAACATTGCATCTGAGGACATTGTCCAGGTGTGCTGTGGTTAATGAAAAGTTGTTGTTTTTTTAATATAGATGAAATCTTACTAGATACCTCTTACATTGCAGCAATGTTACTTAATTATACAAAGTATATATTTTATGCCTAAACATATTTTTGCTTTGAAGCCCAGCATATTTTACAGATACAATGCACTACCATGGTGGAAGGATTCCATATGGACCAACTTCAAGACTGACACAGACATGGTCCTACTTAATAACTAGTTACACAATGCTGAATTTGCAAAGGTTCCCAAGGCATACTCATGATCATAAGTTATACTTCCACACTACTGTTTACAATAAGTTAATGTTGTGCAAAGTCAAACAAAGACAAAAACATGTGGATTGTGATACTGTAGCTTCATTCTTTCTCCCAGCAATCACCCTCTGAACTTGTTGAACAGTATTCCTCTGGGCCGATTCACAAGGCTGAGAATAAACTGCTTAAATATTGAAACATTTATTCTATAAGGCAAAACTTAACAAAAAGCAATTTGGAGAGAAAAAATACAATAAATCTAAAATGAATGAACACTAAAACAAGACTAAAATCATAAACAGAGACTTATTAGTCCAATATAGCAGCATTCTCCTCACAAAGGGGTATATTCAATTGAAGTTGGATCCAGTCTGACACGCATTTGTCAGAATGTATCCGACCAGGGCTATTTAAATGGCCATCTCAATTCCACTTTTAAAAAAGTTGAATTGAGATGAGGGAGCAGAGAGGATGAGACGTGGGTGGGGGATACGGGGGAGAGCCGTGGGGAGACGGGGGAGAGCAGCACTACAGCAGCATTGTAGGAGGATGTGGCACCGTCTCCAGACCTCACGGCAGCGCCCACCCGGCTCCAGCAAGTGAGACCTCGCTTGCTGGAGCTGGGTGGATGCTACTATGAGCGGCGGCTGTGCCACATCCTCCTGCATATGCTGTGCTGTAGCCGCTGCTCTCCCCCATCTCCCCACGGCTCCCTCCCCCCCCCCCCCATCTCCTCCTCTCCTTCTCTCATGTCTCTCATCTCAATTCAACTTTTTTTAAAGTAGGATTGAGATGGTCGGAAAGGGGGCCAAAACCTGTCGGATTTGGCCCCGTTTCCGACAGAAGCACATGGATCAGCGGCTATTCCGCTGATCCACATGGTTTCCGACAAGTTTAATTCCCCCAAGATTTTGGGGTATATTGAGTAGGAGGGGACTCCTTCTGACCTAAAAAAGTAAAAAGTACCCCAAAATAATCATACTGTTTATAACACACATTTCCAATTCCTCCTAAGCAATGAAAAACCATTATACACTATAAGAACACTGGCTCATCCTCTTGAAGGTAAAACACTCCGCCACATGTAACCCTAAGGAATCACAAGTGGTATACAGAAGAGCACCAAACTTTATATAACAACTTCTATTACCAACAATAATTGCAAAAGATACAAAACGTTAACGAATAAAGCATTTTAGAAATATCACTTATATATATATATATATATATATATAATTTATATATACAGTACAGATAGTGAAAATCAAGAAGAGGGTTGGCAACTACCATGTATTAGTCAGGCACAAACTATATGGATATACAGCTCAAAACCAAAATATTGATTTCAAGCTAAATTCTTTGGGGGGTTTTAAGTGCAAATTATCACTATGTGTGTCATTTCTCTGCACAATAGCAACAGCTACATTTTATTATTTCTACTAAAAACTGTCAGTTTTTGTGTATTTACATTTTTAGACTTATGTACCTGTATGTTGTTTGTATATTATTCAATTATAAGGTTTTCCAACCTATACCTACTGTATATAGCCTATCTGTATTTGTTGCTCACAAGTGTAGTCACATGTCTTATTATCACTGGAACAACTGTGAAGTATAGTTAAATGGCGCTTATGTGGGGTGAGGTGAGGCAGGTGAGGCAGAGCCTTTTCTGTTATACTAACACATTGCTGTCCATTACGCTGATGGCTGTCCATTGCGCTGATGCTGTGAGACGCTGTAGATGCTGCTGCAGGCCGGTGACACACAGAGGACCGGAACCGGAAGTCACGTGATGGGTGCATGCACAGGAAGGAGACGGCTGCCGGTGCCGGGAACTGGGGAGCATGGAGCGGAAAGGTGCGACAAAGGTGCGGGACGGATCAGGAAGGAGCTGGGACTAGAGTGAATTAGATGCCGGATGCAAGTGCCAGGTGGAGGAGAACAAGATGCAGGATGGTGATAGTGGCTGGTGGAGAGACTGGACTGTGAGCGTGTGAGTGGGTGAAGACACCTGAAGTGCTGGAAGCCGGGTGCACATCAGCAAGTGAGACAGTGAGCCAGAGCAACTGCAAGCAAAGAAGACATTGGAGAGAGGAGAAGGGAAGAGGTGAAGCGGTGCCGCAGGAGAGGGCCCCCAAAGATAAGTATTAGCTTTCCTACTTTATTGTATAAGTGATTGTTTTTCTTCTTTTCTCTCTCCTCTTGTCCTTGATTGAATTAGCAATTTCTGTTCTGTTGTGAATATTGTTTCTCTTCACAGCTAGGCCAAAGTACAATATCATAGTGCATAGTTTATATTGTTTTTCGGAAGGTAATAGGGAGATAGAGTTTTCAATCAAATGGGTGGGGCTATGATTGAGATTCTCACTCAGTGCATGTCATGCAAGATGTATGCACACCTGAAGCAAACGTCCCAGTGTGAATACATCTTGCGAGATGTGTGCGAACAGCTGCCCTTTAAGCCCAGTTAACTGATCTAGAGCAGACTGTTAGAAAACTGATGGATATTCACAATCTCGAGCAAAGTTTAGATAGAACGGTGGAGGAGTTGCAGGGACATTGGTAGATGAGGATGAACTGGTAGCCAGCTGGGTCACAGTTAGATGGAAGAAAAAGAGGGGGAGGCACGACCTCTCTGAACTACCAAACCCCAACAAATTTGCACAATTGGATGAAGATTCGGTGGATGGTAGTGAAGAAATGACAGAGCTGGAGGAGACTGTTCCCTCTAGCAACTATAGGAGCGGTTCCACCGGCATTGATAGGATAAAAGAAAGCGAGGAACCTAGTCAGATTGTGATGGTAGGGGATTCTATTACAGGTAGAGAGACAGGGCAATTTGCTACCGGCACCGTGATTGCAGTACAGTCTGTTGGCTCCTGGGTGCTCGGCTATGGCACATTGTGGACCGGGTAGAAAGATTGTTGGGAGGGGCTGGGAATGACCCAGTGGTCTTTGTGCTTTGTTGTTGGTACCAACGACAAGGTTAGTGATAGGTGAGATGTCCTTTAGAAGAATTATAGGGACTTAGGCAAGAAACTAAAGGCAAAGACATCTAAGGTAACATTATCTGAAATATTACCTGTGCGACTCTAGCCTAGGGAGGCAGAGGGAGATTAGGGAGGTAAATGTGTGGCTTAGAGACTGGTGTAGGAAAGAGGGGATTGTGTTCCTGGGACACTGGGCGCACTTCTCAGTCAGGCGCCATCTTTTTTTGTCATGATGGATTGCACCTGAATGAGCAGGGGGCAGAAGTGCTGGGGGGGGGGGGGGGATGGTTAGAAGGTTGGAGGAGATTTTAAACTAGGTGCCTGGGGGGAGGGTTTAGCTAGAAACTACAGGTCATGCAGTGAGAATAGTAAGGATGGAGGTAGTGAACTAAATGGGGGTGGAGAAGGGGGAGGAAGCTGGCAAGGGTATTAACATGGGTACTAACAAGAGTTTTACCAAGGGTATTGCCAAAACACTAACGATGATTATGGGTCATCAATTCTGCATACAGAAAATGATGTCCCTAGAACAAGGCGGAATACTTATCTTAATTGTATGTATGTAAACACTAGAAGCCTTACAGGAAAAAGGGGGGGTACTAGAAGTCCTTGCAGCAAACAAATGGTATGATATTATAGACATTACTGAAACTTGGTGGGAGGAATCTCATGATTAGACAGTCAAAGAGGGTTATACACTATTCAGGAGAGATAAATTACACAAACAGGGTGGAGGGGTATGTCTTTATATAGGGGCATTTTTAAAACCTGATATGCGGGAAGATATTCACGAGGGGACTGTAAATCCCTAGTGAGGCCACATCTCGAATACTGTGCACAATTTTGGGCACCATACTACACAAATGATATCCTGGAACTAGAAAAGGTTCAGAGGCGGGTGACAAAACTGATTAAAGGGATGGAGACGCTGGAATATGAGGGAAGGCTTGCTAAGTTAGGCATGTTTACACTGGAAAAAGCAGATTAAGAGGGGGCATGATTAACATTTACAAATGTATAAGGGGACAATACACAGAGATTGCGGGGGATTTGTTTTTGGTAAAATATACACAAAGGACATGTGAAAACCCGCTTAGATTAGTGGAGAGGAAAGAGACAGAAAGGTTTCTTCACAGTAAGGACAATATGTATTTGGAATTCACTGCCTGAGAGAGTAGTAATGGTGGACTCGGTCATTGCTTTTAAGAATGGGCTAGATAAATTCCTATTGGATAGGGAAACACATGGTTATGGTGGGTAAATCATGCCCAATATATATATATATATATATATATATATATATATATATATATATATATACATATATAAAAGGAATAGACATAACGGCTAAACATTCACCACAGTTAAAATTTAGTCTTATAAATATTACAGTGTAGGAGATCACTAACAGGTTTACTCGATGGACAAATCATCTTTTTTCAACCTCAGAAACTATGTTACTATATTATATTGAATCCGGCAGGGTGTATCATGCATTGCATATTCCATGTGATACTTCTTGCCACTTAACACATGCATAGCTCAATGTATTAACACCATATTCATAAATAGTTTTGAATATAAATGCAAAGGACAGCTCTTCAGATAATAGCTATCCTTTTCATTGGGATGTAGTTAATTTCCCGAAGGATGGGATTCCGGCGGTTGAAATACCGACGCTGGAATCCCAAACAACGCCATAATACACAGAGCTTGCAGGGGATCTGTTTTTGGTAAGATCAACACAGAGGACATGTGGACATCTGCTTAGGTTAGAGGAGAGGAGATTTTGCATACAGAGACGAAAAGGTTTCTTCACAGTAAGGCCAATACGTGTTTGGAATTCACTGCCTGAGGGAGTAGTAATGGCGGAATCGTAAATACTTTTAAAATGGGCTAGATAAATTCCTAATGGATAAGGATATACAGGTTAATGGTAGGTAGATCACGCACTATAGTTAAAAAAAGGAATAAACACAACAGCTGACATTAACAACAGATAAAATTAGTCCGAAATATAATACAGTGTAGGAAACCACAATAGGTGGAACTCGATGGACAAATTGTCTTTTTTCAACCTCAGAAACTATGTTATTATATAAGCCAGGGTTTTTAACTATATAAGGTATATGAAAAATACAAAGAATATATTAAAAATATAATCTTTGCATTATTCTAATAATTTTTATAGTCAAAACTCTGGAGCAAAAAGTCTATGACAGGTGAGGCAGTATCCCTCCCCTGCCTGTCTTTTCCACACATCTCTGATCAAAACTCACCAAATTGCCATTAGTATATACTGCTGTACCTGTGTATAGTGCCCACATGACCCTTGGGCTCATATATTGTGTGCAAATCTGGCTCTGGCAGCAGCCAGTGCCTCCTGAGCCACTTACCTCACTGCACGCATGTCCCTGATTAAACATCATGTAAGGAACTGGAAAGACTGTTTGCTGACTGCACGCATCTCCTACGTTGCTTATCAAATTCCCATTCACAGCATTATGCTTCTTTTCTAGGTGTAGGTTTGGAGAAACCTTTCTTCCCTACACAGTTGTTACAGGGGACTCAGTGTTTGTGTAAGGAATCATTTTATTTAAAAGGAAGGTGGTTACAATTAACCAAAGTTTATAGAATCTTAACAAAAGACCCTTGTTTGCAACTTAAACTTTCTATTACAATTTAGTTTGCTAAGCAATCCGCTTGCAAGGTATTGAACAGCTGGTTACATTTCCAAAGGACACATTTTCATTACATAACATTAGCAACATTTACAATATACATGCAACAAACTTTCACGACACATTAGCCAGTTTGCTTTATATTACCCTGACAACTACTTAGTCTTTACTTAAACTAAAAGGACATGGCAAATACATTTAAAATTCAACAATATAGTGAACTTTTAATGTCCAACATAAAACGGTCATACCCGTCCTATTTGGTGAACAAGTCATTCACTTGGGGCTGCTTGATGAAGTGACGCAGTCTGTTTCCACTACACTACATTGTGTTTGCCAAGTAATGTGCTTATAGTAGGACCAGGTATAGCTTAAGTATGATAGGGGATAGCTCTATGGGTTCCGGTATGAATGGTCGACCATGTTATGGTCGACAGTCATTAGGTCGACCACTATTGGTCGACATTGACATGGACACATGGTCGACACATGAAAATGGTCGACACATGAAAATGGTCGACACATGAAAAGGTCGACATGAGTTTTTTTAACTTTTTTGTGTCGTTTTTTGCGTAAAGTGACTGGGAACCCCAATTAGTGCACCGCGTCCCCTCGCATGGCTCGCTTCGCTCGCCATGCTTCGGGCATGGTGCCTTCGCTCCGCTACCGCTTTGCTCGGCACAGATTACCGTTCCAATCGTAGTCCACGTGGATCGTAAAGTATGGAAAAGTTCCCCAAAATAAATTTTAAAAAAAAATTCATGTCGACCTTTTCATGTGTCGACCATTTTCATGTGTTTACCATGTGTCCATGTTGACCATGTCAATGTCGACCAATAGTGGTCGACCTAATGACTGTCGACCATAACATGGTCGACCATCTGAACGGATACCAGCTCTATGCATAGTATCTTAAGAGTGGTGCTATCCATTCACTATATGGAAACTCTGTCCAGGTCACTGCAATAGATGATTTCTATCTGACTCTGTCTATAGCAAGATACATATAGTTAGAGGGCTGTATACAGTAGCCGTGTAGATGAATGGGGTAGAGATAGGCTTTTATTATAAGTTCCTGCTTCTCTTCACTACAGATGTCACGGGGTGTCAAGTAGAAAGATGCTTCAATGACACAGAGGGCTGCAACACACTCCCTTCTTTCTCTGGACAGTGCTGTGCTGTAGAGGTGCTGATGAGACACAGGCTGCTCACTGCATGAGGGGAGGCGGAGTCAGACTCCATTTCCTCTAATAGGCTGCCACCCTATCAGACACAGTGGGACCACCCTCCCGATGTCGCCTCTGCATTCCCCTGGTTTATGAAGGGATGTCCTTATTTTGGTAGTGGGCAGCAGCACCCATTCCCATCTGCCTGACTGCACTGTCCACCTGCTGCTCCACTCAGGCGTCAATTCCCTGACACTGGGTATGTGACCTGCTCCTGACCTCTTTGAGCAGCTGCAGAGGCTGCTGGGAATTGTCTGTCTGATGACAGACATGCACAGGGTTAGATATAATATCTGGCTTAGAGGTGTATTACAATCACTTCCCCAATAAATCCTCAAAAACCCACTTATCACTTCCTAAAGAATCTGCTTCTTCCGTATAAAGCCTCTCTTTATAAGTACTCACTACAATGCAATCCCCTGAGGAAGTCATTAAAATCAAAGCCTCCAATTATGTTACACTGTATATATTTACAGACAATTCAGAGACAGATGTGAGTAGCACTGCTGCTGCGTACAACGCTGTGATAAAATATGCAAAAACAACAGAAGGCGCCTTGTGTAAAGACGTCCACTGCCAGTTTTGTGATCTGCTGCTGCGTCCGAAGACATGTACATGAAGAAAGAGGTGCAGCTGTGGGACAGAGGGACGAGAAGGCCCTGCTTATGAGATCTCCCACATTTTAGATGGTATCTGTTTCTTTAGTTCTTACTTTTCCTGTAATGTATGCTGATGTAGCTACACAAACACTCTCGAGCAGGTGTGGACAATAAGTGGGTAATACTCTGACCAGGGCACATGGCTGGTGCTCCGGTTGTCCTACTATCAGTCTTTGGGTGGTATTCAATTGTTTGAACAGTCAGTTGGGTGTCTGTTTTTTCAAGTGTAATAGACAGGAACCTCTCTCTCTTTTATCATCGGCACTGAGGGATCAGCCTCAAATAATCATTTTTCAAACACATTACAATTAGGAACTGATTGGCTGGGGCACTATTTATCATAAACAATGGGCAGTATTCAATTCTTTTCACCTCCTATCACACCTGTTGTGTCTCTGCTGATGGGCGTAGGTAGTATAATAATTTCAGCTCGCTACCCCCCCGGGTAGCGAGGGCACCCTAACCCTGTACACAGCTAAACTTCATTACTAGAGGTGCGATATGCACAATAACGGGGATCACTTTAGAAAGGAGATTGGGCGTGATAAATCATTTGAATACCGCTCAATGAGTTTTATCATTCACAACGAGTTTTATCACTCATTGATAAATGAGCCCCAAAGTCTCTTACTTTCCCTCCTTTTGTCTCCTTCATCTGTTTCCCCTCTCTGCCTGACATTTCCCCCTCTGCCTTTCTCCCTGACTCTCCCATTGTCCCTCTTTGTCTCTCTACCCTCACCCTCTCTGTCTCTCTATGTCTTTATATACAATTTTTGCCTATCCTGTTAATAGCAAATTCAAATGTCATGTATTTGAATTGTTTGTTCATGTGTTATTTACTATGTTGTACTTTTTATTAAATGACCCAATGGGACTGAGTCAGATGCTGCATGTCCATGTCTACATCTATTGGTGGTCGCTTGTCTGTGACTAAATGCAGATGCCACTACTAAGTTCTTTGCTGGTGTACATCTCTGCATCCGAACATACATGGACTGAGACGCCCACTGCCAGCATCGGTAGATACTGAAATACTGATTGGTGCATTGTTAGACGCACCATCAAAACTTACACCAGCCCTATGGTACGCATGCAGTTTCTCTGTCTGAGTGTGGTTGAGCATCTGTGTATGCAACCACTTTAACTGACACACCCACAACATGCCCATATCTCTGTGTGTGCTCTAAGCCATCTTCCTTCACTATCCACAAATGCCCACTACATTTGTAACACTTTTCTGAGAGTGTGTCTCAATGTGTCTCTGCGTGCACGCTATCTGGATACATGTTCATTGTTCTATGTGTCCATCATTGGCAGTGCATGCAACTAAAAATCAGTCCCAGTATGTATTGGTGTCATGTAAATTTATTGTCCAATGGCTGGTGACAATGAACAGTTTGTTCTGTCCACGTGACACTTCTAGGAGCGAGGAGCAACAGTACAGGATTCCTGTGGGACAGGAACTTCCACAGAAAATTCTGTGTTTCTTTGTTTATTCATTTGTTGTGATGTGTTGAAACTGCAGGGGCATTGACCGCCTGTACTCTCCAGAGAGAGTTACTGTTCTGCAGGTCTGTACCATGCAGTACTGGGTTGCCCAGAAGGACATGACTGGTGTTGAAGCAACCAGGGGCGGATTGGGATCGAACAACAGCCCAGGAAGTTTATGGAAGAAGCCCTATTGGGGCTGTTGAGGGGGAGGGGTCTGTCAAGAGGGGGGGGGGGGGGTCACTCCTCAGAGGTCCTGATTCTGAGATAGACACAGTTGGGGCCTCCTTTGCTTTACGACTTTATGCATATGCTGCTACAATGCCATTCCCTGTACATCTGTACGTCTGAATATACAAGGACTGACATGCCCACTTTCAGTGTCTACTGACACTGCTGGCATGCCTTTAATTTACTTCTGATTTTATTGATTTTTTATTCTACAAACCCCCCCTTTTTTAACCCTATATGTTTCAAAATACAGAGAGGGAGAGCACACACTACATACAGCACAGTACAGAGAGGGAGCACACACTACATACAGCACAGTACAGGGAGGGGGAGCATACACTATATACAGCACAGTACAGGGAGGGGGAGCACACTACATACAGCACAGTACAGGGAGGGAGCACACACTACATACAGCACAGTACAGGGAGGAGGAGCACACACTACATACAGCACAGTACAGGGAGGGGGAGCACACACTATATACAGCACAGTACAGGGAGGGGGAGCACACACTATATACAGCACAGTACAGGGAGGGAGCACACACTACATACAGCACAGTGCAGGGAGGGGGAGCACACACTACATACAGCACAGTACAGGGAGGGAGCACACACTAAATACAGCACAGTACAGGGAGGGGGAGCACACACTACATACAGCACAGTAAAGGGAGGGAGCACACACTACATGCAGCACAGTAAAGGGAGGGAACACACACTACATACAGCACAGTACAGGGAGGGAGCACACACTGCATACAGCACAGTACAGAGAGGGAGCACACACTATATACAGCACAGTACAGGGAGGGATCACACACTGCATACAGCACAGTACAGGGAGGGGGTGCATACACTGCATACAGCACAGTGCAGAGAGGGAGCACACACTACACACAGCACAGTACAGGGAGGGAGCACACACTACATACAGCACAGTACAGGGAGGGGGTGCATACACTGCATACAGCACAGTACAGAGAGGGAGCACACACTACATACAGCACAGTACAGGGAGGGGGAGCACACACTACATACAGCACAGTACAGGGAGGGAGCACACACTACATACAGCACAGTACAGGGAAGGAGCACACACTGCATACAGCACAGTACAGAGAGGGAGCACACACTACATACAGCACAGTACAGGGAGGGAGCACACACTACATACAGCACAGTACAGGGAGGGAGCACACACTACATACAGCACAGTACAGGGAGGGAGCACACACTACATACAGCACAGTACAGGGAGGGGGAGCACACACTACATACAGCACAGTACAGGGAGGGAGCACACACTGCATACAGCACAGTACAGGGAGGGGGTGCATACGCTGCATACAGCACAGTACAGAGAGGGAGCACACACTACATACAGCACAGTACAGGGAGGGAGCACACACTACATACAGCACAGTACAGGGAGGGGGAGCACACACTACATACAGCACAGTACAGGGAGGGAGCACACACTGCATACAGCACAGTACAGGGAGGGGGTGCATACGCTGCATACAGCACAGTACAGAGAGGGAGCACACACTACATACAGCACAGTACAGGGAGGGAGCACACACTACATACAGCACAGTACAGGGAGGGGGTGCATACACTGCATACAGCACAGTACAGAGAGGGAGCACACACTACATACAGCACAGTACAGGGAGGGGGAGCACACACTACATACAGCACAGTACAGGGAGGGCGCACACACTACATACAGCACAGTAAAGGGATGGAGCACACACTACATACAGCACAGTAAAGGGAGGGAGCACACACTACATACAGCACAGTACAGGGAGGGGGAGCACACACTACATACAGCACAGTAAAGGGAGGGAGCACACACTGCATACAGCACAGTACAGAGAGGGAGCACACACTATATACAGCACAGTACAGGGAGGGGGCACACACTGCATACAGCACAGTACAGGGAGGGAGCACACACTGCATACAGCACAGTACAGGGAGGGAGCACACACTACATACAGCACAGTAAAGGGAGGGAGCACACACTACATACAGCACAGTACAGGGAGGGGGAGCACACACTACATACAGCACAGTACAGGGAGGGAGCACACACTACATACAGCACAGTAAAGGGAGGGAGCACACACTACATACAGCACAGTAAAGGGAGGGAGCACACACTACATACAGCACAGTAAAGAGAGGGAGCACACACTACATACAGCACAGTACAGGGAGGGGGAGCACACACTACAAACAGTACAGTACAGGGAGGGAGCACACGCTACATACAGCACAGTACAGGGAGGGGGAGCACACACTACATACAGCACAGTACAGGGAGGGGGAGCACACACTACATACAGCACAGTAAAGGGAGGGAGCACACACTACATACAGCACAGTACAGGGAGGGGGAGCACACACTACATACAGCACAGTACAGGGAGGGAGCACACACTAAATACAGCACAGTACAGGGAGGGGGAGCACACACTACATACAGCACAGTAAAGGGAGGGAGCACACACTACATACAGCACAGTACAGGGAGGGGGAGCACACACTACATACAGCACAGTAAAGGGAGGGAGCACACACTACATACAGCACAGTAAAGGGAGGGAGCACACACTACATACAGCACAGTAAAGGGAGGGAGCACACACTACATACAGCACAGTACAGGGAGGGGGAGCACACACTACATACAGCACAGTACAGGGAGGGAGCACACACTGCATACAGCACAGTAAAGGGAGGGAGCACACACTACATACAGCACAGTACAGGGAGGGAGCACACACTGCATACAGCACAGTACAGAGAGGGAGCACACACTATATACAGCACAGTACAGGGAGAGAGCACACACTGCATACAGCACAGTACAGAGAGGGAGCACACACTACATACAGCACAGTACAGGGAGGGAGCACACACTGCATACAGCACAGTACAGAGAGGGAGCACACACTACATACAGCACAGTACAGGGAGGGGGAGCACACACTACATACAGCACAGTAAAGGGAGGGAGCACACACTACATACAGCACAGTAAAGGGAGGGAGCACACACTACATACAGCACAGTACAGGGAGGGAGCACACACTACATACAGCACAGTACAGGGAGAGAACACACACTGCATACAGCACAGTACAGAGAGGGAGCACACACTATATACAGCACAGTACAGGGAGGGGGAGCACACTACATACAGCACAGTACAGAGAGGGAGCACACACTATATACAGCACAGTACAGAGAGGGAGCACACACTACATACAGCACAGTACAGAGAGGGAGCACACAATACATACAGCACAGTACAGGGAGGGGGAGCACACACTACAAACAGTACAGTACAGGGAGGGAGCACACACTACATACAGCACAGTACAGGGAGGGGGAGCACACACTACATACAGCACAGTACAGGGAGGAGCACACACTACATACAGCACAGTACAGGGAGGGAGCACACACTACATACAGCACAGTACAGGGAGGGAGCACACACTACATACATACAGCACAGTACAGGGAGGGAGCACACACTACATACAGCACAGTACAGGGAGGGGGAGCACACACTACATACAGCACAGTACAGGGAGGGAGCACACACTACATACATACAGCACAGTACAGGGAGGGAGAGCACACACTACATACAGCACAGTACAGGGAGGGAGCACACACTACATACAGCACAGTACAGGGAGGGAGCACACACTACATGCAGCACAGTACAGGGAGGGGGAGCACACACTACATACAGCACAGTACAGGGAGGGAGCACACACTACAAACAGCACAGTACAGGGAAGGAGCAAACACTACATACAGCACAGTAAAGGGAGGAGGCACACGCTACATACAGCACAGTACAGGGAGGGGGAGCACACACTATATACAGCACAGTACAGGGGAGAGCACACACTACATACAGCACAGTACAGGGAGGGGGAGCACACACTACATACAGCACAGTACAGGGGGGGAGCACACACTACATGCAGCACAGTACAGGGAGGGGGAGCACACACTACATACAGCACAGTAAAGGGAGGGAGCACACACTACATGCAGCACAGTACAAGGAGGGGGAGCACACACTACATACAGCACAGTACAGGGAGGGAGCACACACTACAAACAGCACAGTACAGGGAAGGAGCACACACTACATAAAGCACAGTACAGGGAAGAAGCACACACTACATAAAGCACAGTACAGGGAGGAGGAGCACACACTACATACAGCACAGTACAGGGAGGGGGAGCACACACTATATACAGCACAGTACAGGGGAGAGCACACACTACATACAGCACAGTACAGGGAGGGGGAGCACACACTACATACAGCACAGTACAGGGAGGGAGCACACACTACAAACAGCACAGTACAGGGAAGGAGCACACACTACATACAGCACAGTAAAGGGAGGAGGCACACACTACATACAGCACAGTACAGGGAGGGAGCACACACAAGTAGTGAAACACAGACACAGGGGACCAGCGCAGAGGAATCTGTTCCCAGTGGCCAATCTGCCCCTGATTTCATACATAGAGACCACATTATTACATGAATAGCACCCCATTACACGAATTGCACCATATTACACGAATTGCACCACATTACACGAATTGCACCCCATTACACGTATAGCACCACATTACAGGTATAGCACCACATTACAGGTATAGCACCGCACGACACGTATAGCACCACATTATACAAATAGCACCACATTACACGTACAGCACCTGATTACGCAAATAACATAGTAATTGAGGTTGAATAGAGGCAAAATGCCCATCGTGTTCAACCTGTATTCTGTATTAAGTTGAGATGATTATAATGTACCGGCTGAAGAAATGTTTTATGAATAGTTAACAACTATAAATCATGTTACACCCGGATTATCAATGTCAATATTTTAAAATTATAACCTTGGATATCCTTTTCAATCAGAAATTCATCCAATCCTTTTTTAAATGCATTTACAGTCCGCCATTACCACCATCCCTGGCAAGGAATTCCAAATTCTTATTGCCCTAACAGTGAAGAATCCTTTCCTCCATTGTGTATGGAATTTTCTCTTCTACAGCCTCAGCGAGTGCCCATGTGTCCTAAACAGAGTTCTTTTAATAAAAAAATTCCTCTGATAACTCTTTGTAATGCCCCTTTACATATTTGAAGATATTAATAATGTCTCCTCTTAGACGTCTCTTTTCCAGTGTATACATATTCAACATAGTAAGCCTTTCCTCGTAATCCAGTCCCTCTAGCCCTTTAATCAATTTAGTAGCTTGCCTTTGAACCATTTTGAGTTCACTGATGTCTTTTTTATACAGTGGTGCCCAAAACTGAACACAATATTCCAGGTGCGGGTGTACCAATGATTTGTACAGCGGCAGGATTACATCCTCGTACCATGTCTCATTTCTCAGTTTTATGCACGCTAGCACCTTACTTATAGGGGGTCATTCCGAGTTGATCGCTCGCTGATGATTTTCAAAGCGCAGTGATCAGGTGAAAAATCGGCATTTCTGCGCCTGCGTATGCCCCGCAATGCGCACGTGCGTCGTACGGGTACAAAGTCCATTGTGGTTGTGCACAGGATGTAGCGAAGTTTTCAGTCGCACTGACGGCCGCAAGAAGATTGACAGGAAGGGGGCATTTCTGGGTGTCAACTGACCGTTTTCGGGGAGTGCTTGCAAAAATGCAGGCGTGTCTGAAAAAATGCAGGCATGGCTAGGCGTTCGTTGGGCGGGTGTATGATGTCAAATCCGGACACGAATAGGCTGAAGTGATCGCAAGTGCTGAGTAGGTTCAGAGCTACTCTGAAACTGCATAAACTGTTTTTGCAGAGCTCGGCTGCACAAGCGTTCAAACTTCTGCTAAGCTAAAATACACTCCCCAGTGGGCGGCATAGCGTTTGCACGGCTGCTAAAACTAGCTAGCGAGTGATCAACTCGGAATGACCCCCACTAAGCCTATTATCAATGAGTACCCCCAAATCTTTTTCCAATACTGTTACCCCTAGACTTTCCCCATTTAATATGTAGGATGCAAGAATGTTTTTAATCCCAAAATGCATAACCTTGCATTTTTCTATATTGAACCTCATTCTCCATTTAGACGCCCAGATTTCAAGTTTAGATAAGTCATTCTGCAGAGACTCCACATCTATTTCTGAATTAATTACCCTACACAGTTTAGTATCATCTGCAAAGATTGACACTGTGCTTTCAAGGCCTATTTCTAGGTCATTGATAAATATGTTGAACAGTAGTACAGACCCTTGTGGTATTCCGATGACTACTGATGTCCAGCTTAAGGACTTCCCGTTGACCACTACTCGCTGTACCCTATTATCCAGCGAGTTACTTATCCATGTGCAAACAGTTTTTCCTAGGCCAAGCTCCTTTAATTTGATGATCAGTCTTTTGTAAGGCACTGTATCGAAGGCTTTTGCAAAATCTAAGTAGACCACAGCCACTGCTTTTCCCTGGTTAAGATTGTCACTCACTTCCTCATAGAAGCAAATAGCACCATATTACATACATAACCACCACATTACATATGTAGCCGCAGCATTACATACGTGGCCACCGCATTACATACGTAGCCACCGCATTACATAAATAGGCCCATCATCATGGACGGACATTGAACAGCTATAGGGATGAAGGATGTTGCATTAGAGATTGTCCCAGGGCTGGCTGTGAGTGCTGTCTGATCAGCTGACATCCTGAGAATAAGGTACATCCTGCTCCTGTCCAAACCATACACTGTGACCGGGGATGACCTAACCCTTACACCATCATGATAATGCAAATAATGTCATTAAAAATAACCTCTCTGCCAGGTCCCCTTCAGTGTTCAGTTGCCGCTGTGGCCAATTCAGTGAGAGTGTGGGAGCTAGGGTGGTGGCGGGTGTAGTGATCCCGGCTCCGATCATCGCTTTGCTGCTGCTCCCGGGCCGGGCTCGTTGAAGAGACCTTTGGCTGGAGCCAGGGAGAGGATGCTGCTGGGCTGGTTAACTTTCTCCAGGTCCCCCGTTGGTAGAACAGCTTCACCACTTTTCACAGCTAGGTGCACCTGGAAGTGCCCGCTAGTCTAACTTCCGGATTGCGTCCCAATGAACAGCAAGTACTGGAAGCAGCGTGAGCCAGCCCAGCCTGAATGTGAATTGGCCTGGCTGAGGGGGATATGGGACTGGCCCATCAAATTCGTCATGGTGTCCTGGTGGGTCAATCTGCCCCTGGAAGCAACATACTGTTAGTGTTCACCGAGAACAAATACAGGGGTTGGGGAATGTACATGTGTCTCAGTGGTGTATGCCAAATGTGGGCAGAGTATGTGAAGCAGCAGGCACACACCATGCACGCACAAATCAATGTTATCTATTGTATCTACCTATCTATTTTATCTATCTATCTATCTATCTATCTATCTATCTATCTATCTATCTATCTATCTATCGCCCCGTACACACTGTCCAACCTCCTCTAATTAGCAAACAACGCTATATCACTGATTGCTAATTAGGGGAGATTGCTAGTGCATACACACTGAATTAACAATATCTATCTGATCTATCTACTGTATCTCTCTATATATCTGTAACACCCAGATACATTTTTTTTTGTAAAATGTAAAAATTTTTGCATACAATTTAAAGCTTTGGGCACTGGTTCCCGAACTTTTTTGAATCAAGGCACCCTAGAGTATCAGATGTTTTTTTCACGGCTACCCTAGGCCAAAAGTTTCGTATTAGAAAATTTAGAAAAAAATATTAAATTAAGTTAATTATGTTTATATGTCATCCTTAGGTTCAGTTATGTGGTAAGGAACAAGATTTGCTTCTGTTTGTCCACATATGTTATGATTGACATCCACAAGCACTTGTTTTTCCTATTACATAGACAATAAAAAGTTTGAATTGTTCCTGGACAACCAACCTGAGGCGCCCCTTCAAGTGTCCCGTGGCACCCTGCACACAGTTTGAGGACCACTGGCTTAGGGGTTTCAAAACGTCCAATTAACAGTTACTCAATTAAATTCTACACAGAACAATAAAGTTGTATTAATGAAACTGGAACCTGTCTGTATAAAGCTTTTCTACTGAAAGAATTTTGGGTTAGTTACCATGACTTACAATACAATCAATTAACTTGTTTTACTCATATGCACTCATGCTATGCCTATTAATAAATGGGTTCCACAGCAGAACCATTCACACTGCACATAATGAAGAATTTTTAGAATAAAGTAACAACAGCTTACAATTTTAACAATATACTACATAGATTAATACAGTCACATATAAATAACTTTAACCTTTGGGGCCCCTTATTATGATAAAGCAGTTTAATTGATTAAGCCTCATTATTGCATTTTCTTTAACTTTCAGACTCTCTGTATATTACAACTAAGTTACTGAGTCTGGGATTTCTTTTAGTTAGTAAAGTCTGAAAACTGATACAATACTTTCAACACTGAAGCTACTGTTCTTTTTCCTGGACTGTATTAATTGTAGCTCCCTGAGCTACTCTCAGTTGACACTTTATTGTTCCTCAATTCATTAGCAACAGTCCCCTTCCTAGATTGCTCCAGAAGGTCTCTAAACTCAATATTAATCTTGGAGGTTGCTGACTAAAGAGCTTTCAATATGTTCCTGTCACTGTCTCTTGGTTTGAAGTCACATGTTACACTTTCTGTTTTACTGGATAATATGGGGGAATTCAATTTCTGGGCAATATTCAATTGATCCCCTTATTGTGCTGATCGCGCCCAAATGGGTAACTTTTTGCGCATTTCAGCTCACCAACACCAGGGGGTAGCGAGCTGAAATGAAGTTCTCATGCCCTTCGGGAGCAACTTTGAATTGCTGCCGGCTGGCGTGCATGGGTGCAGGGACCCACAATGAGATCAGAATTCCACCCTATATCTGTTTCTTCACCCTTCTCCTAACAGCCTTAGAGGGGCTGCCTCCGGAATTGTTAGCTATACTGTTCGCTATTCCCCTAAAGCTGTGGTTCTCAAACTCGGTCCTCAGGACCCCACACAGTTCACGTTTTCCAGGTCACCCGGCAGCTGCACTGTGTATCACCAACTGTCACATTTAAAAAAATCTACAGGTGACCTGCAAAACATGAACTGTGTGGGGTCCCGAGGACAAAGTTTGAGAACCTGTGCCCTAAAGTGTTAAAAAGTGCTGCTGCTAGAAATTAGTACTGGTCTGTGATGGGCGATTTGCTACCAACCTCTCTGGTACTTGTATAGTGGTGTGCTCAGCTGCCTGGCTGCACTGTAGATGGCTCTATGTCTATGCTCCCCCGAGATGCGGCCGTGATGACCAGGCAGCTGAGTCACTGTAACGGGACATCGGGACCATGGAAAGTACCTGGTAAGCTGCGAGACACCTCTCTCTTTTCTTTCAGTCCCCAAGATGGCTGTTGCAACTGTCACACTAACCAGCATGAGCCAGTTTCTCTCTAGAACCACATGTGACCTCTAACTGTCACGCTAGGCAGCACTTTATAGTTAATACAGAATGTATAAAAAGGCAGTATTTACAAATAAACAGTAAATGTTCTCACTATAAGTGGGGCATCACATATCTATCTATCTATCTATCTATCTATCTATCTATCTATCTATCTATCTATCTATTCGCATGACAACAGGGCTGCTTTCAGGGATTTGTTTTTATCTGCCTGAGGTAGGTGAAACAAAATCCGTGTTAAGGGGGGTACTCACGGAGCGATCGCTGCTTAAAATCTAAGCAATTGACTAGATTGCTTAGATTTTAAGCATGATCGCTCCATGTGTACCCCCCACAGCGATAGCGATGCGCAGCTCCACGCAACGCTATCGCTGGTGCTAGATTGGCCTGCATGCAGGCCAATCTAGCAGGTCGCTCGTTTCACCCGCTGGGTGAAATGAGCACCCCCCCGTCTCCCCCCGCATGCTCAGCACACATCTCTCCCACATCGGCCAGTGAGTACTTGCCTTTAAGCCGCAGCCCCCACCAGTTTATCGGGGCTAATTGGATAGCTTATCCGGGCAAATTACCCGTAGTAATTTACTGCAGGTGACTGTATACCCCCCTTTGCTTTATTTGCCATTGTTAACCTATTTAATGAATTCCCTTTTCTTGTTATATTTATAATATTCTGTAATAAAATAATTAAAAGCAAACAGCTCAGTAATGCTGTACAGTTACATAGCTTCTGCAACCTTAAATATAAAGGTTTAAAAAAATTAACCTTCTACCAGACACAGTTCTACATGCAGTAAATTACTCAAAGAGAGAATTATAAAAGCATTGTTGCCTACCATGTCATAATGATTTGTACCTTCATATTACTCAATGCCACCATTCAGTTGGAACTGCTTCATAATTACTCATACTAACATATTATACATAATGAACTATTCAACAAGACAATAACATGTCTTCCTATTATCTAGATTGAATAACCCTGTAATTAGAAGGGCAAAAATAACATCAGGATGCTACACTTCGGGAAAAATACAACAACAACACAACATCACACACACACACACACACACACACACACACACACACACACACACACACACACACACACACACACACACACACGTTAACTTTTTCACTTCCAGAGGTCTGTTTTGGTTGCACACCCCAATGTTGCTGACTATTTTTTTTTTCCCTCCACTGTACCTACAAGTAAGCCAATGTTACTTTGTTCCTTTTATATTGTGACACTGGGGAGGAAATGAAATGGAGTGTGATCTGTTCAAATGTAATTTTTTTCTGCAATTTTTTGCTGAGCTACAATCTTGTGGTTGTTTTAAAAGCAACATTGCTGGAAATTCACCAGTAACTGTAATTTTCAAATACATTTCACCAGAAGTTGCCATTTAGTGTTGTGAATAAAAATCATATGTAATAAGCTGCGAGTTTACAGATAGATGCCACATATGTTGAAATTGCTTGATGTGGGTTCTCTGCTGGCTGTCAGAAAGATGCTGTCAATAAAGAGTGTAGTTAGCTGCATGTAAAGAGCAATACCTTAGGCAGGATGCATCAATTCTGGTAAGAGCTGTCCCTTGTAAAGAGAAGACTTCCGAGTTTTGGACCAGGGAGTTCTACTGCACATGTGCAGCAACTGGCTTGCACAATAGGCAAGGGATGCAGAAGGATCCATCAGATCCCAATCTGGGGGATTCTTGTAAAAAAGCTCTGGAAAGTTTAACTTGCTGCCCGTACTGTTCTTTAGGATGATGTTGCCTGTTGTTCAGAAGCTACACCAAGTTTCACTTTCTGGAACTTTCTGAGATCGTACACATTGCAGCCTTATAGAATTCTATGAGGACTGCTGTACCTTTTTAATACGAGATCGGTATAAGATCACGGCAGACAGGATGCCAGCAGTCACAATACTGATGCCGACATCCCAATGGTCACGATCCCAACAGAAGTTAGATAGTATTCTACTACTCCCCCTTCCGCAGTCTACCCTAACCTCCCCATTAGTGCCTAAACCTAACCCCCCCTTTCCTCAGCCCGACCCTAACCCTCCCACCAGTGGTGCCTAACCCTAAATCCAACCAGGTAGCGCCTAAACCTGTCCTCCCCTTCGCGGCCAAATCCTAACCATCCCAGCTAAACTTGCCTTCAGGATTCCGATGTCGGTGTTTTGACTGCCGGGATTGCGAAAGCCGGGGTCTTGAACCTTTAATACAAGCAAGGAATACTATATGTATTGCAGTACACCTCTAAAAATAGTAGTTTTCAGTGGTTTTACCTCATCTTTATAATTAGTATATCTTGCCCCTTGAGTGCTGAGAGGTCATAAGTGGGTTCATTGTGCTAATTAGACAAAAGGCATTAATGTGTCCTGCTTGATAGTACTATCTGAAGATTGGGTTAAATGATAATTCCCACTCCCCTTTATGGGGAAACTTTAGAAGTATAACACTATGTAAGGCAGGGATTCTCAACCACAGTCCTCATGGCACACTAACAGTCCAAGGGCCCGATTCATACCTGATCGCTGCTGTGTGTTTTTGCACAGCGGGCGATTATCGAACAACTTGCGTATACACCGGAATGCACACGTGCATCGCCAAGCAGCGACAGGATGGTGTGAAAATTTCGATTGCACTGCTGTTCACAAAGTCATTGACCGGAAGAGGACATTTGTGAGTGGTGACTGGCTGTTTTCTGGGAGTGTCAAGAAATAATGCAGGTGTTCCCAAGCATTTTCAGGGAGGGTGTGAGACGTCAGCTCTGGCCCTGATCAGCCTGTTTCTATCGCACTGTAGGAGTAAATATTGAGCTACGCACAGACTGCATAGAATGAGAAAAACATTCGATGGTGAGTGTGATGCGAACGGTTTTGCAGCTGTCCGCTGACTGAGATTAATTTTCGCACAGCATACACATGCAATTGAACACTTACATGGGGCAATTATTCACCTCCCCTGGGTGGCAACTATCTGATCACAGGACAGTGTAATTTGCAGCACAGCAATCAGGTCTGAATCAGGCTCCAGATTTTAGTGACATCCATGCCTGAACACAAATGGTTAGATCAAAATAACTCAGGAACTAATTAAGTCAGCTCAAGTATGGCTATCCTTAAAATCTGGACTGTAATACCCCTTTCACATCGCAAAAATATCCTGAGTTATTGCCGGGTTGTTGCCAAGTTGACCCGGGTTAAAAGAAGGGTTAAACATGGGTCGGACCCGGGTCATTGTGCAGTGTGAAAGTCTCTGATCCAGGATATTCAACCCGGGTCTCAGAAAAAGGTGCTGATTTGCTGTTTATGCATCACCAGCCCCTCCTTTCATTTCCTTTGGAACCTCATCAATGTGAGCCAGAAAAGTCCATTTTAAATCACATCACAGTGTTTAACATGGGTGACCCAGGTTCAGTGTGAAAGGAACAAACCCGGGTCGAAGATGCAATGTGAAAGGGTCTGAGCCTGCTCAGATCCGGGTCGGTCCTGGGTTCAAAAGCCGGATCCGACCTGGGTCTGTAAACTGAAAGCGGTATTAGTGTGTCTTGAGGACTGTGGTTGGAAATCCCTGCTCTAAGAGATGTTTTTGGATTGAACAACCCTTTCAGTGTTAAATATTTCTGCCCAGTGCAAATACTGCATGTCTGAGACCCTGGGAGGGTTTGCAGTAAAAAGGGGGTGGCCAAACTGTTGGACCAAAAAAGGGTTGTGGTAAATAGAATTATCATCAAAAGGAGGTATGTGTAATATAACATAATCTATAAAAGGGACAGGTTTTTATTCCTTTGGGATACATCTAGGAGCTTGGGAGCAGGTAGGAAGCACCTACGCTCTCCCAATGGAGGAGAAGGATTGAGTTGTGGCAGTTGCCACCATGGCCATAACTAGGGTGGTGCCAATGGTGCCGTGCCCACAGTGCAGATGCCATGTGGGCAGAGCTGGCCACCACCACCACCAGGATATGTAATTACCACTACCCCCACTCCACACCCCTGCTGCAATGTGTATTAGTAGCAGTGGCAGGCTTAGAGTTACTAATATACATTGCAGCAAGGAGTGGGCAGTGACTGACCACCTGCACTTCCATAGTACTTTGCTCCCATGGAAAACACTCTGGCAGCAGAGCACTGACTCTACATTCACACAGCATCAGCAAATGGCCAGCAGCGACGTCCCGAGCTGCACCTGAGCAGCCCCTTTGCCCCAGCCTGTACTTGTCAGTGAGTGGCCTGAGCTCTGGGTAGCGGGCTGGCAGTATCCCATGATGCCAGGATCATGCAGCAGTCACTGCACAACTATAACTTTTTTAGTGAGTAGAACAGCAGCAAGTGGCGGGGGCTCTTTGTACTGGTCCTGAGGAAGATGAGGGGAGAGAGGTGCCTGGATCCTGAAGCTGAGGAACCACAAGACCCATCATGCACTGACAGACATGTCATGTAATACATGCTTGGACTTGTGCTTCCACCATAGCTGGAAAGCAGCTATTGCCTACCTCAGAGTTCTTATGAGTTTTGCAGGCTACCTGCTACCTGGTGCTGTGGAACCACAAGTCCCATAGTGTTATGAGAGACATTACATGGCAGAGCATTCTTGAACTTGTGGTTCCACCAGAGCTGATAAGCAGCAGGTGCCTACTTCTGACTTATTTGGGGTTTTGGAGGCCACCTATGTCTTTCTGTTCTGGAACCAGCATGTCCTGGCAAACAAGAATTCATGGGGCATGCTTTGACTTGTAGCAAGGGCACTACTACTATCTGGCATAATTATAATAGGGAGTACTATTGTGTGGCCATGCCCCCTTCCTACAAGACCATGCCCCCTTTTGGCTCACTCTTAAAGGCAATGCGCTGTCTCTATTTAAAATGTAGGGGGCAGAGGGCACTATTGCTCTTCCTGGCACAGGGCACCAAAATGTCTAGTTATGGCTCTGGTTGCCACAATGCCCATATAACATCCGAGGAGAGAGAGGCCAGGAGAGAGTTATGCAGAAAGCCAGTGAGAGTCAAAGATATAACTGTGCTATATGTGTGACTGTATGGGCAGGGACCCCTTCCCAGTTATTGCTCACACTTCAGAGCGCTAGCCTGGGTAATGGGAGGTGTATCACTCCAAATGCACCTTATGCCATGTGGCACACAGAGGGGGGAGTTACAGAAGGGAAGTACGCATACCTCTCAACAGCGAAGATGTATAAGGAGGGGGGACTCTCTCCTGCAGCTCGGCCGCATGAGAACAGAAAGAGGGTGTGGCCTTTTCAAAATGGGGAGTGGCTTTGTGGGAGTACAGCAATCACGAGCCATGCCCCGTTTTAGTCACTGAGGTGGCATGCCCAAGCGCTTTGTGAGCTGCTGGCATGCCCACAGTCCCTCTGTCTCCTGTGAATAGATGCTGTGCGCACAGCATCTATAACCGCTACTCTGCTTGACAGGGGCATCCCAACTCTGCACCTCCCCACTGCAAGACACTGCGGTATGCGGGTGGGACAGCAGGACAGCCCCAAAAGAATGGGACTGTCCTGCGAAAAACTGGTCAGTTGGGAGGTATGAGTATGTACAGTACATATACTGCTTTAATTTTTGGGTCCTGCGTGGTAAAATGTGACACTCAGTTCTCTCCAGCAACACCATTAAATTACCATTTTTGTGGCATTTATTAGCCTGCAACAAATTGCTAAACACCATGGGGTATATTTACTAAAGTCCCGATTTTGACCGAGATGCCGTTTTTTCTTCAAAGTGTCATCTCGGTAATTTACTAAGCATAAATCACGGCAGTGATGAGGGCATTCGTAATATTTTGGAAGTCCTAGGAAAAAATCACGAATCAATACACCATCGGTCAAATACGCCTGCAATTTGGTAGAAATCGGTCATTTACTAAAAAGTGCAAAACACAAACACTGCCGACAATTGCCAAACACTGCCGTGATAAAATACAAATCGTGAAAAACTGCTAAAAAAACAGACCTGCTCTTTTATCACGTGTTTGTATAGGCATGCACGGATCCATGAGATCCGTGCATGTTTTTCAGTGGTAAGGGGGGGGAAATGTTCTAAATGTTCTGAAAAAAAATTGCGTGGGGTCCCCCCTCCTAAGACAAACCAGCCTCGGGCTCTTTGAGCCGATCCTGGTTGCAGAAATATGGGGAAAAAATGGACAGGGGTTCCCCCATATTTAAACAACCAGCATCGGGCTCTGCGCCTGGTCCTGGTTCCAAAAATACGGGGAACAAAAAGAGTAGGGGTCACCCGTATTTTTGAAACCAGCACCGGGCTCCACTAGCTGGACAGATAATGCCACAGCCGGGGGTCACTTTTATACAGTGCCTTGCGGCCGTGGCATCAAATATCCAACTAGTCACCCCTGGCCGGGGTACCCTGGGGGAGTGGGGACCCCTTCAATCAAGGGGTCCCCCCCCCAGCCACCCAAGGGCCAGGGGTGAAGCCCGAGGCTGTCCCCCCCCATCCAATGGGCTGCGGATGGGGGGCTGATAGCCTTTGTGAAAAGTGATTGATATTGTTTTTAGTAGCAGTACTACAAGGCCCAGCAAGCCTCCACCGCAAGCTGGTACTTGGAGAACCACAAGTACCAGCATGCGGCGGAAAAACGGTCCCGCTGGTACCTGTACTACTACTACAAAAAAAAATACCCCAATAAAGACAACACACACACACACCTTGAAAGTATAACTTTAATACATCCATCCACACCTCCATATACACATACTTACCTTATGTTCCCACGCAGGTCGGTCCTCTTCTCCAGTAGAATCCATGGTGTACCTGTAGAAAAAATTATACTCACATAATCCAGTGTTTTCGGCTCCTCAGTAAATCCTTTTGTAATCCACGTACTTGAAAAAAAAAAAAAAAACAACGGACACCCGACCACGAACTGAAAGGGGACCCATGTTTTCACATGGGCCCCCTTTCCCCGAATGCCAGAAACCCACTGATGTCTAAGTGGGTTTCTTCAGCCAATCAGGGAGCGCCACGTTGTGGCACCCTCCTGATCGGCTGTGTGCTCCTGTACTGTATGACAGGCGGCACACGGCAGTGTTACAATGTAGCGCCTATGCGCTCCATTGTAACCAATGGTGGGAACTTTCAGGTCAGCGGTGAGGTCACTTTCGGTCAACCGCTGACCTGAAAGTTCCCACCATTGGTTACAATGGAGCGCAAAGCTGAGCGATTCAACCACAATAACCCTGGCGGTGGTGTCCTGCGCATACATGGCTGCTGAATGAGATGTGATTGCATTGACCGTGAATGCTTCTGCCCAGTGGCGTAACTAAAAGTTTTTCTCCCCCAAGCCAAAAAATTATTCGGCGCCCCCCCCCCCCCCCCCAATCCCCCATCCCCCATAATTGGCACCATGAAAGGGACAAACATGCGCGCGCCGAAAAAAGGGGGTGTGACTTCGTTGGAATGGGCGTGGTTTTGCATAAAGGGGTGTGTTATTGCAGGAAAAGACTTCCTTATACCCCAGTTTTGCAACCTGCACGCCCAGACGTTAGCCACCACTGGAAAGAAAAATAATCCTGATTCATGCCCCTTACATTATTTGTCATTTTTCCTCCTTATAGTAATGCCCAGTATACATTATGCCACATACTGCAATGGCCCTTAGACATTATTCCACGCACAATAATGCACATGACACAATATGCACACACCATAATGCCCCCGACACATTATGCCACACACCGTAATGCCTGTGACACATTATGCCACACACCGTAATGCCCGTGACACATTATGCCACACACCGTAATGCCTGTGACACATGACAACAGGAATCGCAATGCCCGTTATACATTATGCTACACACTGCAATGCCCCTGATAGATTATAGCACATACAATGCCTGTGACACATTATGACACACACTGCAATGACCCTGAGACATTATACAACATACCACAATGCCCGTGATAAAGTATACAACACACAGTAATGCCCGACACATTATGACACATACCGCAATGTCCGTGATACATTATGCCACACACTGCAATGACCCTGAGACATTATACCACATATCACAATGCCCGTGATATAGTATACCATACACCATAATACCTGTGACACATACCGCAATGCCCGTTATACATTATGCCACACTGCAATGCCCCTGAGACATTATACCACATACCACAATGCACGTGATATAGTATGCCACACACCGTAATGCCTGTGACACATTATGACACATACCGCAATGTCCGTGATACATTATGCCACACACCGTAATGCCCATTACACATTAAGTCCTACAGTAAGGCTTCTAATTACTTTTAAATTACCTGCTCGTTGCCAGGGGTTTCATGCTCTTGGTTCCATGCACGGTGCCAGGGGTTTTCATGCTCAGGGTGTCATGCTCGTTGCCAGGTGTTTCATGCACTGGGTGTCATGCTCGTTGCCAGGAGTTTCATGCACTGGGCGTCATGCTCGTTGCTAGGGGGTAGTGCTTGTTGCTAGGGCTGTGCTCCCAGTGCCACATATTTCCCCAGTGCCACATATTCCCCCACGGTGCCAGGTACTCACATGCCCCCAGTGCCAAATATAGCCCCCCCTCCCCCAGTGCCACATATGCCCCCAGTGCCAGATATTCCCCCACAGTGCCAGGTGCTCACGTGCCCCCAGTGCTAAATATAGCCCCCCCATGTGCCAGGTACACATGCAGTGCCATATATCCCCCTCAGTACCCCCCTAGTGCCATATATGCCCCCTCAGTGCCATATATGCCCCCACACTTCCCCCCCAGTGCCATATATACCCCCTCAGTGCCCCCCCAGTGCCATATATGCCCCCTCAGTGCCCCCTGTGCCATACATGCCCCCTCAGTGCCATATATGTCCCCTCAGTGCCCCTGTGCCATACATGCCCCCTCAGTGCCATATATGCCCCCTCAGTGCCCCCTGTGCCATACATGCCCCCTCAGTGCCATATATGCCCCCTGTGCCATACATGCCCCCTCAGTGCCATATATGCCCTCAGTGCCATATATGCCCCCTGTGCCATACATGCCCCCTCAGCGCCATATATGCCCCCTCAGTGTCCCCTGTGCCATACATGCCCCCTCAGTGCCATAAATGCCCCCTGTGCCATACATGCCCCCTCAGTGCCATATATACCCTCAGTGCCATATATGCCCCCTGTGCCATACATGCCCCCTCAGTGCCATACATGTCCCCCCCCCCCTCGCTGCTGTGAAGGAGGGACAAGGAGGGCACAGCGCGCGCCTCTCTCTCATGTCCCTCCTGCATCTCCGTCTCTCTGGTCTAATAAAGGAAGTGCCGGTTCGTGAGCCAATCAGAGCTCACGAACGGCAATTCCATTATTAGACCAGACGGACGGAGACGCAGGATGGACACTGGAGAGGCGCGCGCGGCGCGCTGTGCCCTCCGTGTCCCGTTACAGCAGGGAGGGAGAGGAGACAGCAGATTGACATGCGGACGCTCTAAATCAGTGGCAGCGCCCCCGCAGCCCCTCGCCCCCAAGCCACCGCGAGGGCTGCGGGGGCAGTAGTTACGCCACTGCTTCTGCCTGATTGACAGGCAAAGGCGTTCACATGTGGGTGGTGGGTGGCGACAGAGCATTGCGGAGGTGGCACAGAGAAAACGAAGTGGGTTCGGCGGCATTCTTGGGGCGGCTCTGAGACATCACACGCAGCCGCACTGATCTAAAATATGGCGGTGGACCTCCTGCATACGCAGTCTAGCTGGAGTTGCAGGGGGTCATCCACGGTTGCTGCAATCACAAGTAAAGTGCGTTCGCAGCCACTGGGCAGGCTATTCTGCATGCTGGGCGGCCCCCAGCATGCAACAGAATGTATTGCAGGGGCAAACGCAGGATTTTCCTGGTGGGGTTTCCGTATATATATATATATATATATATATATATATATACAGACAGACACACACACACACACACACACACACACATATATATATATATATATATACATACAGTAGCATACACACACACACTATACTTACAAACACACACACACACACACACACACACACACACACACACACACACACACACACACACAGTATACATACACACACAAATATAGTCATATATATATCATACACATGCAGCAAAAAGTGCAAAATGAAACAGATAAACCGACTAAAAAGTCTAATTTGCCAGCACCTGCAGAGCAGGGACGTGCAGTCAGCGAAGGCAGGGGAGGTAGTGCCTCCCCTGTCATAATGATTAAAATAATAAAAAGAAGATATTTATATCACAGATTCTGTGATAAATATCTTCTTTTATTATTCTAATAATTACCCCCCTGTTACTATGGCTGCATCAGAGGGTGTGAGGCAGCAGGTGAGGTGCCTCCCTCTGCTAACACTAAAAGTCCGGGCAGCGGGGGGCGGGCAGGGGGAAGGGTGAAGCAATGGGCTGGGAAAGCCCATTGAAAATACATGGGGAAGCAGCACCTATACTGGTGCCTCAATGACAGGTGCGTACATTCAGCCCCGATGAATGCCCACCCCTGTCAGTCCCCCAGATGTGATTGGCCCAGCGGATCCACTGGATCCGCTAGCCAGTGGCAGGGGCGGATTGGGACGCCGGATCAGTTTCTGATTTGCCCATCACGACATCCCCGCAAGGTTGGTTCTAAATCCTAGTGACATAAGTGTCCCCTCAGTGGCCTTCACTCACCCCTGTGTCTGACCAGCTTCTGCGATCGGGCAGCATTGGGAGCAGTGCCGGCCCGACGCATACGCGCCGCTGCGAGATTTAGTGAAACCCGGAGCAGATCAGCTCACTGCAGTGACCTCCTGCCACTGGGGAGCTGTGTAAGTACGCCCCGTCCAGCGGCATGTCCGCGATGGGCTGTCAGCAGGGACGGAGAGATCCTCCCAGCTCCCCGCTCGAAGCTGCTCCTGCACTGCCAGAAGGCTGTCAGACCTACACAGTGGTGCTGTCTGTTTACTGCTGTCACATGGGGGAACACTGTGCAGGGCTGACAGCCTCCTACCTACCCCGCTGCTGCTACAATCGGGTAGGGGGAGGGAGGGCAGAGTACTGAGATAGCTGCAGCACCAGCAGCTATCTATATAATTCAGGCTACATAAGAGGGGGCAAATGTTTTTAATGCAGCATAAATAAATAATTAATAATAAATGACCCTTTGCCCACTGTTTTTGCTTCCCAGTGGCAGAGGTCGCTGCAGGGAGCTGATTCAGTCCGGCATTACGGAAATTGGTCCGGTCTCACCGAATCCCCATCGCTGCTGACAGTGAGTGAGTCACCGTCACTCATGCTGCGCTGCAGCCGCCCTCTCGCCTTGTATACAGGCTGCTCTCATTCCCTCTCTATCAAGGCCACCTGTCTCACGCTGCTATCCAGGCTGCAGGTACCGTGATCACAGCGGGCGCCGGGCACCATGTCCAGAAGTCAGAGAAGGTCAGAGCCACCATGTCTCTCTCTGTCTGTCTCTCCTTCTCTTGCTTCTACCCTCTCTGTCTCTCTCTCTCTCACCCCCTCTCTCCCACCCCTCTCTGTCTCTCTCTCCCAACCTCCCTCTCTCTCATCCCCTTTCTCCCATCCCTCTCTCTGTCTCTCTCACCCCCCTCTGTCTCACCCCTCTCTCTGTCTCTCTCTCTCTCTCTCTCCCCCTTCTCTCTCTCCCACCTCCCCCCTCTCTTACCCCCCTCTCTCTCTCCACCCCCAGTGTTCTTGTCAATAGTTATGCCATTTATATATAAGCCTAGTTTATCTAGTCAGTGCCAGTTCTAATGGTGGGCAACGTGTAATCTGTATAAGGGGCTATACCATGGCATTATGTGTAAAAGAGGCTCTAGTATAGTGTAACATGTAAGCTAATGGATGCTACTGTGCTGTGTAATGTGACTAGCGGACGCTACTGTGTGGTATAATGCAAGTAACTGATGCCACTGTGCAGTGTAAAGTGACTAGCGAATGCTACTGTGCAGTATAATGCGAGTAACTGATGCTACTGTGCAGTGTAATGTGACTAGCGGATGCTACTGTGCAGTATAATGCGAGTAACTGATGCTACTGTGCAGTATAATGTGACTAGTGGAGGCTACTGTGCAGTGTAATGTGACTAGTGGAGGCTACTGTGTGGTATAATGTGACTTGTGGAGGCTACTGTGTGGTATAATGTGACTTGCGGAGGCTACTGTATGGTGTAATGTGACTAGCGGAGGCTACTGTGCAGTGTAATGTGACTAGCGGAGGCTACTGTGCTGTGTAATGTGACTAGCAGACGCTACTGTGCGGTATAATGTGAGTATCTGATGCTACTGTGCAGTGTAATGTGACTAGCGGATGCTACTGTGCAGTATAATGCGAGTAACTGATGCTACTGTGCAGTGTAATGTGACTAGTGGAGGCTACTGTGCAGTGTAATGTGACTAGTGGAGGCTACTGTGTGGTATAATGTGACTTGCGGAGGCTACTGTACGGTGTAATGTGACTAGCGTAGGCTACTGTGCAGTGTAATGTGACTAGCGGACGCTAGTGTGCGGTGTAATGTGACTAGCGGAGGCTACTGTGCTGTGTAATGTGACTAGCAGACGCTACTCTGCGGTATAATGTGAGTATCTGATGCTACTGTGCAGTGTAATGTGACTAGAGGAGGCTACTGTACGGTGTAATGTGACTAGCGGAGGCTACTGTGCTGTGTAATGTGACTAGCGGAGGCTACTGTGCGGTGTAATGTGACTAGCGGATGCTAGTGTGCGGTGTAATGTGACTAGCGGAGGCTACTGTGCTGTGTAATGTGACTAGCAGACACTACTGTGCGGTATAATGTGAGTATCTGATGCTACTGTGCGGTGTAATGTGACTAGAGGAGGCTACTGTGCAGTGTAATGTGACTATCAGACGCTACTGTGCTGTGTAATGTGACTAGCAGACCCTACTGTGCGGTATAATGTGAGTAACTGATGCTACTGTGCAGTGTAATGTGACAAGAGGAGGCTATTGTGCTGTGTAATGTGACTAGCGGACTCTACTGTGCTGTGTAATGTGACTAGCAGACGCTACTGTGTGGTGTAATGTGAGTATCTGATGCTACTGTGCGGTGTAATGTGACTAGAGGAGGCTACTGTGCTGTGTAATGTGACTAGCAGTCCTTACTGTGCGGTATAATGTGAGTAACTGATGCTACTGTACAGTGTGATGTGACTAGAGGAGGCTACTGTGCTGTGTAATGTGACTAGCGGTAGCTACTGTGCTGTGTAATGTGACTAGCGGAAGCTACTGTGCGGTGTAATGTGAGTAACTGACGCTACTGTGAGGTGTAATGTGAATTGGTACTATTCTGTGGTCATGCCTCTTCCCCATGAAACCACGCCAGTACATATTACACTAAGGGGCGCCAAAATATATTTTCGCTTACCCAAAAAAACACTACCACCAATCAACCAGTGTCTTGGGACTGTGCTGCAGCGTCCACAGCAAAACAACCTCACTGCAGCGCAGGCTCAGTGTCTGCCTGCGCTGCATGTAGGAAAGTAGAGGAGGGCCCCAGGGAGAGTAGTGCGGCTGGAGCCTGCCTCAGCCACCACGCTGAACAACTTCCACCAAATTGCCAGGCAGTGTGTCTGGCCTGGCTGTTCCTAACTCCATTCATCCTCTGCCTGGCCGGCCCTGACTCCTGCAGCAACTTTCCAAAGGAACCTGCCACCATGGAGGAACCTCCCCCAGCCACAGCCATCTAATGAAAGGTAAACAAACAGCTCTCCTCTCCTCAAACACCCCCTCCTCAGATCCCCACACAAAGCCCTACCCTCCTCATACAGAACCCCCCACAGCTCTCCCTCCACCCAGATCCCCACACACAGTTCTCCCTTCCTCACACAGCCCCCCCCACTCAGATCCTCACACACAGCTCTGCCCTCCTCTCACAGCCCCCCCCCCACAGCTCCCCCCCCCCCCACTCAGATCACCACACACAGCCCTGCCCTCCTCACACAGATTGCATTTGTTGAGGGGGGGAAGGTGCTCCAGTGCCTCATCAGTCAGTGCCCTCACCGCACGTCACTGCTGCAGGGTATTCAAAAGTGTATACATTCACTAGCATACAGTACATACATAAACTCACATATAACACACACACACACACACACACACACACAGCAGACACACCCACTGCATATTTACAAAGACACAGACATAGGAATCATCATACTTACACAAAGGCATTCACTTTCTCTGTGTTCCCACAGGAGATGAGGAGGCTGACATAATTTCTGTGGTTGAAAAAAACAATTTGTCCATCGAGTTCAACCTATTAGTGGTCTCCTACACTGTATTATTTTTAGGATTAATCTTATTTGTTGTGAATGATGGCCGTTATGTTTATTCTTCTTTTTTTAACTATAGTGCGTGATATACCCACCATGACCCTGTATATCCTTATCCATTAGGAATTTATCTAGCCCATTCTTAAAAGTGATGACCGATGGGTAAATTTACTAAGGTGGGAAATTTTTAGAACTGGTGATGTTGCCCATGGCAACCAATCAGATTCTACTTACCATTTATCTAGCTGCTTCTAGCAGATAATATATATAATCTGATTGGTTGCTATGGGCAACATCACCAGTTCTAAAAATCTCCCACCTTAGTAAATTTACCCCCGAGTCCGCCATTACTACTCTCTCAGACAGGGACTTCCAAATACATATTGCCTTTACTGTGAAAAAACCTTTTTGTCTCTGTGTGCGAAATCTCCTCTCCTCTAACCTAAGTGGATGTCCACGTGTCCTCTGTGTTGATCTTACTAAAAACAAATCCCCCGCAAGCTCTGTGTATTGTCCCCTTATATATTTGTAAATATTAATCATGTTCCCTCTTAATCTCCTCTTTTCCAGTGTAAACATGCCTAGATTAGCAAGGCTTTCCTTCTATTCTAGCGTCTCCATCCCCTTAATCAATATGATCGCCTGTCTCTGAACCTTTTCTAGTTTATCCGTATTGTAGTAAGGTGTCCATAGTTGTGCACAGTATTCGAGATGTGGCCTCACTAGTGATTTATACAATGGGAGTATAACACACTCATCCCTTGCATCAATTCCCCGCTTTATGCATGCTAATACCTTATTTGCCTTATTTGCTGCAATCCTATTTTGGATATTACTGCTAAGTTTGTTATCTCTGTGAATGCCTAAGTCTTTTTCCAATACAGATTCCCCTAATTTTACCCCATTTAGTATATAGGTGTTATTTTTGTTCTTGCTACTAAAGTGCATTACCTTACACTTGTCTATACTGAACCTCATTCTCCATTTTCCTGCCCATGCTTCCAGTTTAAATAAGTTGTTCTGAAGAGACTCAGCATCCCCCCTAGAATTTATAACCTTACACAGTCTGCAAAACATGACAACATGCTCTCTAGACCTACTTCTAGATCATTTATGAAAACGTTGAACAATAGTGATCAAGACCCTTGTGGCACGCCACTTAGTATTTCAGTCCAATTCGAAAAAGTTCCATTTACCACAACACGTTGCTGAAAACTAGCAGGTGAAAACTGCACTTAAATGTAAGGTTGTACACCAACTGTGGGCCGTAGTAATAACAGTATCGTACACATTAAAAGCAGGTCCTGCACTAACAATAGGCTAGTCTAGGCAGCAATATAAAACACAGAATAAGCATAGGCATTTTTTACCATGGGTGTAATGTGCGCGGTGCACACGGGCCCCTGGATCCAGAGAGGGCCCACACTGTACATACTGCACCCATGTTGTGTTATACTTACCTTTCTAGAGTCTTGCGCCACAGTAGCTGCTGCAACAATCTCTTCCAAAATGACCGCCACACATATTGGGTAGGTAATTTGTCTCTGGACCATGGCAGGCGCCATGTTTCCGGAGACCTGTGCATGCGCAGTAGACTCCGGCACAATGCCAGAGCCTACAGTGCTGTGGAGAGGAGGGGGCCCAACCAGAGTCTTCACACGGGCCCCCTCCTATCTTAAAACGCCCCCTGAGAATGAGTGACAATGTCTATCATAATGAGCCATATGCATTAATGCTTGTAGAATGATAAAGTACCAACCAGTCAGCTCGTAAATGCCATGTTACAAGCTGTGTTAGAAAAATGACAGGAGCTTTTAGATGGTAGTTTATCTCTCTCCAATTTATCACTCTCCAAATCTTAGTACAGAACATCTGCCCAAGTGTTTGAAAAACAGCAGGAGCTGATTGGTTGATACTTTATCTCTCTTCACTTTATCTATCTAAAAGTGTTGTCTCTGTATGTTCCCACGCTGCATTCTCACAGAGTATTTGCCAATAAATTGGTAGGGTTATTAGCTTCCATGTTCAAAGGTTATGTAGTCTTCAAGCCGACATTCACAATATCAACACAAGAATGTTGATTGTTATGATGTTGACATGGTTAAAATATCAACAACATAAATGTTTGCTCCTGAAAAATGTTGTGTAACAGGGTCATGGGAACAGGTACCAACTTCTGGGTTAGATGGCAGGATGCTGCAGCTGAGAGGACACACAAGTCTGTTTGGTCCAACTGGCCTCAACCAGTTTTACTGTGCAGAAAAATAGAAATAAACATCAAAATAAATACCTTGCCATCCAATGCTAACTATACACAGAATAATTCCTAACTCACTAAAAAACAATTACAATAAGTTTTGACAGCCTTTTAACACATAGAGCTGAAAGCCCAAATTAGCCAACTGTGAGGCTAAAAGCCCAAAGACCCAAATTGGGCCTAAATGTATGGAGAACCCAACCTCTCTTCTCACATCCAACCCCAGGATTCTAATCTGGTTCTTACGAAAAGCTTTCAGCAGAACCAACACAATATTCCTGGGGTGTAAAACAAAGGTAAGAAACCTGGGGCAAATATACCTGCCTTCCACCACTATTCCAGTGATCTTCTCACAGTCGATATTGCCACCATGTCAACAGTCTCATGTTGACATTATGAATTTTGACATAATATATGGAGGGTGGAAGGGGCTCAGCACTTGGATAAGGGAGGAGAGGGCTCACCTGGGCACTCAGAGCTTCTCAATGTAGTAGGAATAAGAAAAATCAAATGAAATACCAACTTATGGAATGCAGAGTAACAACACATAGTGAGAAGCAACAACTTCAATGTATAATGAAATCTAGGCATGTACAGTATAAAAAGAAGGTTAAATGCATGTGATTCAAATATAATATTTCCATTTGCATAGGTCAAAGGTTAAACCACATCTTGAATAACATGTATAATAGTATAATATGGGATACAAGCTTCAACCCCTCACTGTACATAGAAGAACTCTAGCAGGTTCAGATGTTTGCAAACTGATTGCTAAAGGAATGGAATGGTTCAATTAAAAACTAGGATTAATTGCTATAGATAAAAAGAAGCCTTAGTGGTGACCTTACTGATATGTTTAAATACGTTTATTGCAGGTCAGTACAAAGGTTCATCTAACAAACCTTTCATGCCAAGTACCATATAGGAGACTAAGCATTCACTGCAACTGGAAGCTCTACCTTCATTATACAGTAGGAAAGGTATCCTAAGGATCATTAAGATGTGGAACTTTTTAGCACAGTGTGAAGATAAAAAATTCACCAAGTGTATTTAAAAAAATATTTTGGTTGGCTTTCTAACAAGGAATGGCATCTGTAGATACATGTACTTAGTAGAGAACACTATGGAGAACTGATTCAGCCAATGGTTTTAGTTAATATTTTGGGATAGCAAGTGAGTCCTTCATTTTGTTCAACACAATTATAACCCGAATTTATGGACCGCTGTGTTTTTCAACCTTACAACTAGGTAACACATAAACCATCACATACAGCAGATATATGAATGTTGTACAACAGTTTTTAGTTTTGTTTCCATTATTTTCTGCTCGATATATTTTAAGTAACTTATTATATTGTTATGTATAATAAAACAGATGTGACCTTTCATTTGGGATCTTAAAGGATTTTAAGATTTGTGGGGAGTATGGTTTGTCAGTTATCCAAAAACATACACTATAAGGGGTCTATTCAATTCTTGCTGGAACTACCGTCTAATTGGAAAGATGGCAGTTTCCGACTTTTTTAGGTCAAATCATGATTCGACCTACTCAATGGGGCTGCCGTTTTTCCGACTTGTCAGCAATTCCGACTTGGAAAAAACGTGGATCAGCGGATTAGCCACGGATCCACGTGTTTTGTAAGATTTGCGGCCAAATCTGACAGATTTTTGGTCCATTTTCGACAATGTCAATCCGACTTTAAAAAAAAGTTGGATTGACATTGTCGGAAATGGCCAAAACCTGTCTGATTTGGCCTCAAACTGAATACTGAACTGTCGGATCCTTTCCATCGAAAAGGATCTGACATCAATTGAATATACCCGTAAATTTCCATTTCATCAAGCATAATAAAATTAGAACATTGAATAATTGTTATGAAATGCTGTAATACCTTTTCATAGGTCATTTGCCTCAAAGCAAAATCTTTATTGCATTGCTTTTATTTTAGTTGACTTTGATATTCTCCAGTTTACAAAAGTGCATACTAATTTTTGCACCGCTGCCTTATTATGGGAGTGCTGACCTCGTTCTTTTTGGGACTTGTGACCTAAAGTTGCTAGCTCTATTTTTATGCCTGTAGCAACAGTGTCACACAAAGGAGTATTAATTCTACTACCTGACAGTAAAGGACATATGTAAATTGCATTTTAGAAAGTGCTTAAGAAACCTGGAATGTTAGACTTCATCATGTATCCTGCTGTCAACCTCAAGCAAGAATCCAGAATAACAATGACTAAATAAAACTAGATCTATATCATGAAATATACAGTGTACCTGGAAACAATACTGTATACATTATGGGTGAAAGAACTCTTAAATCACTAGTGTAAAATTCATGGTACAGTTTGAGTCATGACCACATTTCCTGAATCAATTGACGATCAATAATCATGTATTTAGAATCTTAAGGTGAACACACACTAGGCATTTTTGCCCACCATTTATGGACAGTGATTATCGGGAACATCGCTGGTAGGAAAATAGCTCAGTATATACACACTGAGATATTTTCCCTGTGCCCATTGATGTTCACAGGGAGGGGGGTGGGGGGTGAAGGACTTTCCACAGTAGGAGACTGTGGAAAGTGCTTCACTCGGCTGTTCAAACAGCCCGATGGACAGCAGCGGCCAGCAATGATGAGTGTTAGGTTTAGGCTGCTGGGGGAGGGTTAATCTTAGGCTTCGGAGGGGATTAGGTTTAGGCTTTAGGGAGGGTTAGTATTTAGGCACCTTTGGGAAGGGTTAGGCTGCAGGGGAGGGAGGGTTAGGCTTAGGCTGTGTGGAGGGGGGTTAGGATTAGGCTGCGGGTAAGGAGGGTTAGAGAGGGTTGGGGATTAGTGTTAACTATTTACCACATTGGTGTAGGAATCCTGAATGTCGGGATGCTCTTCTCGGTATTCTGCCTGCTGGCATCCCGAGCGATGGGGTCCCGATACCATCCCTTTTAAATAACAACACAGTCCCATCTGACCAATAATTGCAGAGCCTAATATACTGACAGGTATACAGAAACCATCCTAGTGGGCACTACACAATACAGAGAGTATACTAGTGATATCTGAAGTACAGTAGGGAGGAACTCAACATTAAGCAATTGCCTGGAGCTTCCTGATTGGTTGGGTGACAGCACATCGCAGCCAGAAACAGAGATAATTTTCTCTTGCACACCATAGATGTTGGGCTACTATATTCTACCGTGATGTATACAGCTCAACATCATGGTGGCACATCACAGACAATCGAATCTTCCCCTTAGTGACCAATATACAATACAGGGATTATGTAAATGATGTGGCAGTGTCACCAAAGATGGCACTGATGAGCAGCCTTTTCATTGTGGGGCTGGAAGGATCCACCCGCACATACAAGAAAAAGCAGGTGTAAGAACACCTAATGGCTGAAGCTGGAGAATGAGTCATTCTGGAAGACTGCTGCAGTCAGAAGAACTGCCCTTTGTACAGAGTCCAGGGGGATCTGCAGTCAAAGACCAGTGTGTGCTTGGAAGCCACAGGAGGGCATGAGGCCAGTGTCTTCACTTGTAGAAGACAGGGAAGACCACCAGACTCTGACATTGCATCTGTGGAGCTGTGGCAGTGAGCCAAGCCAGGGCGGAGCCTGTGGTACCCTGTATGGGAAGCTGGCAAGACTTTGAGACTTTATATGAGAGAGACTTCATCTGCAGACTTGCTGCCAAGTGAGGAGTAAAGCAGTGAGCTAGTGCCCTACACAGGGCTAGGCTGTTTGTTATTTTATGTTTACTTATATTAAATGCTGACAATAAAGCACCATTTCATCTATTCACTGGAGAACATGTGTTTGGAACTGATTTAAGCACTAGACACTGCATCAATCACCTACCTACCAAGCTAAGTATTATATCGTGTCATCACAGTGATCAATATACTATACAGGAAGTATCCTATTGACTGCTACAGTTATAAAACACAGTGTGTACAAATTATAACTACAAAATGCAAGCCATATTCTGGAAACCACTATACACTGCAGACCCGGGTCAGGGAGCATAATGCAGTGATTCGCTGGTCCATGAGAGGGGGGAGAGGGGCCACAATTTGATGTGTTTCTATGAGAATCTCATAATTTTGGATCCCTCCCTTGTTCATAGATGCATGCATAGTGACATTAGAAAGTACTTTGCCCCATCACCATCATCAATTAGCTGCATTTCCATTCTAGGCTTTTCCTGGAATGATCAATTTAGAAAATACAAGTATGCTTTTAATATAAGTATCCTTCATCTCATTCTTCACATCTTAGGTGAGTGAAAAGGCAACATCTACACAATCTCCATACCACAGCATTGTCTGTATATAGGGATATATCCATCATGACATGTGGTGAACCCACACAAATTAGTTGACTAACCAAATGTTGCAGCAGCAGATACAATTCTACTGGAGAAATGTAATATTCCTCCGGTGACAGGAAAGCTACTTCTTGAATTAACTTAGTTCATGCATGCAAATAGTGAGTATCAGAGGAAGTGGAGGGATCTGAATGGATCACACTTTTCACAGTCCAGCCCTAAATCCCATAAGAAGGAGCAAGGCTCAGAGGCTAATGTCATCAGTCAGTGTTAGTACCTCCAGTCAAACTGTCACTTTTTGGAGAATGATGAATATACGTCCCCATACTATTGTATGGAAACACACAATGGCACCGAGTGGGTGGGGAGCAGGTACTAATTTCCCGGGCCCAGGATCTTGGAGGCGGGTCTGCACCCCGACCTGACAGCAGACAGCAGCCTCTTTCAAAAGCCCAGCACACTCTACTGCGTGCTGAGCTGCAGTAGTTCCTGGGAGGCTGCTGCCGCTGAGTGCAGCAGTGAGCAGTCTTCTCAGTCTGCAGGCATGGAGTGATTACACTGATCACACCCCCCTCCCTGGATCTGACCCTGGCTGAGGGGCACATGGCACAGGCAGATCGGCGCCACCTAAAAACTTATTTTATAATGTTCTTTTGAAAAATGGGGCATGGCGAAACCTCCATAATTAAACCAGGCCCCCTAAGGCCCTGGAAACAAATGCCACTTCAGTCCTGTAAGGGACACAGGAGATATCCAGTGTAGCCGAAATGATGAATAGTTACAATACTTACAAAACCAAACAATCCCTAGCGCTTATAAAGCCACCTTTCCTGCTCAGTTATATATATATATATATATATATATATATATATATATATACACACACACACACTCCACCAATAGAGCACGGCACTCCACAGGACTCCTCTTACATCGGTGTTTATTAACAATGGAATATCTGCGGTATCGTATCAACATGTTTTGAGGCATCAGCCTCTTCCTCAGGACATACCAGCCATGTGGAGGAGCATATATATATATATATATATATATATATATATATATATAGGATTAATAACAAGCAGCTCCCAAATGGCAACACTGCAGTGCCAAATAGTTAATAAAATATAGAAAGATACAAAAATATATCAAGGGAGCGCTCCTTTGATATATTGTTGTATCTTTCTATATTTTAGTTACAATACTTTATTTTGCTAAAAACATGTGGAAACAAAGGTTTAATGGGGCATAATACAATAATGCATAGGCCCCATAAATAGAGATCACTGTTGTCACTGCAATAAATATGGACAATATACTGCAAAAGCAGACAGAAGGGTGTTAGAATCAGCCATATAGCACTGTACTCTGTTAGCTACTGAAGCATGGGAACTTAAAAACTTTGTGATATTCTGTGATTAACGGAGAAGAGTTAACTGTCAAGCTTTCAAGAAAAGATAGCATGCTTGAAGTAAGTAATCTTAAAAGCTTGCAACTTAAATCTTTTTAACCAGCCAGTAAAGGTTATAACATTGATTTTACTGTTTTCATGAAGAACACGGAACATGGTAAAAAGTTTCACCTACAACAATGGATAATAGCAGAAGCATGTAAAGGAGTCAAACTCTGACAGGTGGCTTGCAAAAGTCCATTAGTTGTACATGTACAATGGAGAAAGCTGAATACTGTAGGGCACTGGGATCCAATGGTCAGGCAATGCAGAAGCTCCATAACTGCAGAGGGAGCTGTCAAAATAACAGCCAGTAATGTGTATTGACTGGCAAAAACAATCCACAAACTGTCAAACAACATGGGATAGACCTACATTATGTAGAAAATGCAAGGTGATGTACGGCTAAAGCTGCTGTATCAGTGCTTCTGATGATGGAGAATGAGGTAAGACTTGGGAAGACTTACTGACCTTGATAATCAGTGGAAAGTAAAAACTGACATTGGTACTGTGTACAGTGAGAGCAAGGAAATATTCACGTCTTAGCTCTAGTGCATCCGACATTGCAGGGTCACATGCGCAGAACGGGTCCTGCGCATGTGCAATGTATTGGTCATCTGTGCTCATGCCATAGATCCGTTGGTATCTGAATTAGGGGTTTAATTCAGACCTGATCAGAAAACTACCTAATTTGAATTAAAAAAAAAATCTTTTAAGGGGATGAAAAGAGTGTTGACATAATGACGCCATTAACGATGCGTGGCTTGCTTTGCGGGAACGATAACACCCAAATGGACAATTTGATCAAAATTTGCATTGCACCTCCAGTTTGTAGAATATACTACAAAAATGCGAAAGTCCCTCCCTCACTCACTCACTCACTCACTCACTCACTCACTCAATCAATCAATCAATCACTGACTCATCACTAATTCTCTTACTTCCCTATATGTTAGGAAGATGAAATTTTACATAGGTATTCTGCAGGTGGGAAACTAGAAAACTACGCAATTAGAATAAAAAAAAAACCTTCCCTAAATGGGATGAAAAGGTGGGTTGACATAATGACATCATTACCGATGCGTAGCTTGCATTGCGTGAATGATAACACCCAAACGGACAATTGGATCTAAATTTGGACTGCACCTCCAGTGTGTAAAATTTAATAATCTACAAAAATGGTCCTGTCGTTTTTTACCGTATCTGCTACGGGAACATTTATATTTACAATGGTGAAAATCAGAAACTCCTGTGCAAAGAATGGGCAGTACGGATGGTGTAATGGTTAGCATTACTGCCTCACAGCACAGTGGTTCAATTCCCACCATGGCCATAACTGTGTGGAGTTTGTATATTCTCCCCGTATTTGCGTGGGTTTCCCCCGGGTACTCCGGTTTCCTCCCACAAGCCAAAAATATACTGGTAGGTTAATTTGGCTCCCAACAAAATTAACCCTAGAATGACTGTGTGTGTGTATAAATGTGCTAGGGAATATAGATTGTAAGCTCCACTGGGGCAGGGACTGTTGTGAATGGCCAAATATTCTCTGTAAAGCGCTGCGGAATATGTGTGCGCTATATAAATAACTGGTAATAAATAATAATAAATAATAGTAAAGAATGGGTAGAACAGCTAGTTACTGTATATGCACTAACATTCTAAAATATAAAAGCATTTTAGCCAACACTCTATCTGTCCAGGTCCTGTCTGATCTATTAAAAAGGACAAATGCTTGTTCACAACTCAAATCTATATTTTACATTGAAAAGGGGGAGTTTTGATGAGAAATGTTACACTACTATAGCATGAGCTCATAAAAGTTGTATTGAGGTAAAAACAAGAAATGATTGTTTGATGTAGGCTGACTCTATGCAATTGTAATTGGTATTTATGTAGTGAATGAAGCTAGCAATGGGGTAGCACAGTAATGGATTATGGGCCTAATTCATACCTAATAGCAGCAACAAATTTGTTAGCTAATGGGCAAAACCATGTGCACTGCAGGTGGGGCAAATATAACATGTGCAGAGAGAGGTAGATTTGGGTGGGTTATTTTGTTTCTGTGCAAGGTAAATACTGACTGCTTTATTTTTACACTGCAATTTAGATTTCAATTTGAACAGACCCTACCTAAATCTAACTCTCTCTGCACATGTTATATCTGCCCCCCCCTCTGCAGTGAGTGCACATGGTTTTTCCCATTAGCTAACAAATTTGCTGCTGTGATCAGGTCTGAATTAGGCCCTATGGGGGTCATTCCAAGTTGATCGCTCGCTGCCGATTTTCGCAGCTCAGCGATCAGGTGAAAAATCGGCATTTCTGCGCATGTGTATGGGCCGCAATGCGCGCGCATTGTACGGGTACAAAGCCCGTTGTGGTTGTGCACAGGTTGTAGCGAAGTTTTCAGTCGCACTTACGGCCTCAAGAAGATTGATAGGCAGGGGGTGTTTCTGGGTGTCAACTGACCATATGACGTCAAATCCGGACACGAAAAGGCTGAAGTGATCGCAAGCGCTGAGTAGGTTCAGAGCTACTCTGAAACTGCACAAACTGTTTTTGCAGAGCTCGGCTGCACATGCGTTCGTACTTCTGCTAAGCTAAAATACACTTCCCAGTGGGCGGTGGCATAGCATTTGCACGGCTGATAAAACTAACTAGCGAGCGATCAACTCGGAATGACCCCCTATGTACAATGTTACCAAACCCTTTGATAGGATAATGAGGATTTTTCCTAATTAATTCCCCAAACCAGGTTACACATTAAAGATATCCATTCTGCCTATAAATTCGGTAGTGTTATTTTTGTATTTGCTTTTGTCTGTTTGTTTGAGATACAAGCATAAAAGTAGACATTTATTTATGTTTTTTCTTTGTTTATGCTCATACTCTACTAGAATTGATAGTATATTCTGCAAAGCTGAAATTGTCATATTTGAGGATACTAATGTCTAACACAAGGAAGCAAAGCACAGACAAAAAAAGATTTCAAGTTAATGGAGTGAAGTGAAAACAAATATGTGTGGCAAATAGAAGAAAATAAATGGAGGTATACAGTCTGAAAATAAAGGAAATAAACATTGCAAAATAAATACTGTACCGTACTCACAAAATGCATATTCTTGCTATAAATTACTACATACTGTATATTATATTTATTCATTTTGTGTTTTGGTTCTAATTTTGCAAAACCACTCTCATGTATTTTGGTTTTGGATCTGGTTTTTTTTACATGCTACAAAAAGCTAAAATCATGCAATGTGTGCCTGTTTTGTTCCTACAGCATTACTGCCCACAATAACATTAATTTCCAGTTATTTCCAGTAAATTTTGACCACCTCACAGTTCACAATATTGTTTTCATCCAGTTTATTGGTGCAGTGAGCTGGCTGGTTACTAAGCAACAGCAGCGGCACAAGCATACGACAGTTCATGGCACATCTATGAAACATTGCCACACAGCAGTGGCAGTAATAAAAAGTGGTGCAAGATGGAATTGTCCTTGGGCCCTATCACCCACCCTTATGTTGGATATTAAAAAGGACATGCACAGTTTAACATACCAAGCACTTCAGCGCCAGGGACTACCACTTTCGTGTCTGAAGTGCCTGGTTTGTTTGGGCCCCCCAAAACAAACTATCAATGGGCTTAAGGCATATCATCCACATCCTCACCATCATCAGTGTTAACATCATCATCACACAATATTAACTCATATTCACAGGAATCCACCATTACAGAAGTATCTTCTCTTTGACGTAATTGGTGCGGGAGGTCTACCTCATGGAATTTGTAGTTCATTTTTATGAATATCATCTTTCCATGATTCCCAACAGCAATCACTCACAAGGTTCCCGGCTGCGCTGAGTTTGTACAAGGGGCTCCAAATTGCCTTTTTATTCTCCTACTAGTCAAAGAGATTGTCTGACATGCTCATTTGTACACTGTCATTAAAATAATTCTCTAAAATTTTATGAATGGTTACCGTATCAGACTGAGTCACCATAGAGGTGTTACTAATGTTGAGCAATTCTCTGAGACCTTACCAGATGTCAAAATATTGTGTCACTCTGATGTACTGAGTGGACTCATCCTCATCACCTGTGGGTCTCTGGGAAAAGTTTAGTTTTTTTTCCTGGCAGCAGCTGCACTAGTACTTGGCTGCTGCTCCTGCTCTTCTAACAACTGATCGTGATTCATATCGACTAATGCGGTGGCACGGAACCTACTGAATGTTATTGTAACACAGTGTCACTGCCTGTTCCTGAACAGACACGTTTTGCTTTTTTTTTAAACAGCAACTTTTTTCTGTATTTTAACAAATGTCAACAACTTCACACTGTGGCTCACGGCGCTTATTTAACACAGTGGCATGGCCTGCCCCCGAACAAACATAATTTTTTGTTTTGCTTTTTAGATTTATTTTTAACAAATACCAACAACTTCACACTGCAACTAACAGCACTTATATAATACTTGATGTTCTACCCGTTGTTCATACGGGAGTTTCTGATTTTCATGGTTGTAAATATAAATGAGTGTTAAAAATTTGGTAAATCTAAGGAGCTGTAAATTTGAGACACCTTAATGTACCTAAAAATTAATCCATGTTTTTTTGCGTTACTCGAGGAGAACCCGTAGTAGAGACAGTAAAAAGTGACAGGAAATTTTTTGTAGTTTATTAAATTCTACATACTGGAAATTTTGAGCCGTTTAGGCGTTATCATTCTCGCAACACAAGTCACACATCGGTAATGATGTCTATATGTCAACACCATTAGAGGAGGTTTTTAAAAATTCTAATTACGTAGTTTTCCTGTTTCCCACCTGCAGAATACCTATGGTAAATTTCATCTTCCTAACATATCGGGAAGTAAGAGAATTAGTAGTGAGTGAGTGAGTGAGTGAGTGAGTGAGTGAGTGAGTGAGTGAGTGAGGGCTTTCACATTTTTGTAGTTTATGAAATTCTACACACTGGAGGTGCAATCCAAATTTTGATCCGATTGTCCATTTGGGCGTTATCGTTCATGCAATGCAAGCCACGCATCGGTAGTGACGTCATTATGTCAACTTCCTTTTCATCACCTTAGGGGAGATTTATTAAAATTCTACTTATATAGTTTTCCTTTTTCTCACCTGAGTATGTTAAATTTCAGCTTCCTAACATATCGGGAAGTAAGAGAATTAGTGATGAGTGAGTGAGTGATATATATATATATGTGTAGATAGATAGATAGATAGATAGATAGATAGATAGATAGATAGATAGATAGATAGATAGATAGATAAAGCACCAGTTGCTGCGTTTACATGTAACCACTACTGTTGGCTTTATCAAACTGCACAGTGGCCCTAGGGCCTAATTCAGACCTGATCGCTCCTATGCAAATTTGCAGAGGTTTGCGTTCAAATCGTCGCCACCCATGCAGAGTGAATACCCGCCCCGTGCAAGTCTGCATACGCTGTGTGAAAAGCTTTGCATACGCCGGCCAGCTGCAAATCTGTTCGCAACTCACTCAACATCAAATGGTTTTTCCAGTCTGTGCTGCTACAGTGCAAAAGAACAGGCTGATCGGGCCGGAGATGTTGTCACACACCCTCACATTAATATATATATAGATTAATGCAGTGGCATGGCCTGAACACACATACAAGTTCAAAAAAAAATGACTCACACACAGCACATATATTATTAATGCAGTGGCATGTCACTTTCTGAGTGTAACACAGTGCAACTCCCTGGTCTGAACACACACAAGTTTTTTTTCGTTTTTTTTTTTAAACACATTTTATATAAAATGTTATGATTATTTTATAATCATAATATTTTATGTATGTTACAATATATGGAGAATGTTTGCTGCTAGATCAGCAGACTGCAGATTTAGGGATGGAGGAAGCTTGTGATCCCTGGCAAGCCTCGGACGTGTTGTGACTAATTTGCCAGCTTTCGGGATTCCACCGGTCAGAATACTGACCATGGCATACTTACCTCCCCCCACTCGCCCACTAACCTTAACCATCCCTTCCTTTAGCCTAAACCTAACCCCCGCCCCACCCCCGCTTCCTAACCCTAACCCTCCCCGGTGGCGCATAAACCTAACCCAACCCTTCCAGAAGCCTCACCATTTCCCCTGCAGCCTAACCCTAACCCTCCCTGGGGGTTGCATAAACCTTACCCCTCTCTCTTCCTGCAGCCAATACCTAACCCCCCAGGACACAGCCTAACCCTAACCCTCCCCCAGCAGCCTAAACCTACCTGCCCCCATGGCTTACCTCTCTGGTGGGGCAGTGGCTGTTAGTTTGGGATCCTGGTGGTGGGGATTCCGGCGTCGGGCTGGAGACCTTATTCGGGACGCCAATGTCGGCATTTCGGCATCAGCTATTCTTACTGCCGCAATACCGACTGCTGGGATCCTGACCGGATTCCCCTAACAATGATGCATATGTACCAGAGAAAGCTGTGTTATAACATAAAATGTAGATGAAAGTACACTGCTTCATGGAGCACTGTTGTAAAATAATCCAAAATAACATTTTACTTTTAATGGCTACATATTAAAAATATATGTAATGAGTTTACCTTGTATTAAAAGTAAGTGAGAGCAATGCAATGAAAATATAAAGTGACAATTGGGTTCCTAAATTAAAGAATTATTGTATTACATCTCCAGATTAACATGTGATCAGGTTTTTCATCATCTTTGACACTTATCCTTAGCCAGCGTGGAATCTCCTCATACCTTTTGAAAGCTGTGGTATATGCAGGTGCAAATAGTGATGTTCTCCAGCTCTAGCCAATCACTTTGTTTTTTTGCAAATGCTCCACTGATGCTGTTTGGTGATTTGTCTCTTGGGCATATGTTGTGCTGTTCTGTGTACAGTATGTTTCAACAAAACATTTATTTTTTACTTCATTTATTTTATTTCATTGTTTGGGGGTCTGTGCAAGCACAAGACCCAGTCTGCTCATGTGCAGAATGGGTCTTGTGATGTCACTCGCAGCCACCTGTCAGCCGCAGCATGATTGACAAGCTGCAGCATTTGTGGGGCAGAGCGGGAGTGGCACCTTTCTCCAAAACAGGAAGTGTTCTGGATCCAGGGTCTGTGTTGATGGATGTAGACTTCCGTGACCTTGGTGTCCAGATCATATTGCCAACCTGAGTAAGCTTCAGTGTACCTAGGCTGATTGGTGCCTAAACCATCAGAAATCCTGACCGATCCTCAGACCCAGCACTCGGATTCTCGCTAATGCAAACAGGAGACTTTTCCTACAGATGCCTCCTGGTGCGTTTGAATTTTAATGACACGGAATTGCACAGACACTTCTTTGTAGCTGTGCAATTCCTGGCAAACATGAATCAGGTCCTACAGATGGGATGTACTAAAGGTAAAATGTGGTCAAAACTCTGAAACCTGCTGTTTTCGGAGGTTTGCCACGTTCCCCATATGTATCAAGCTCTGTAAATCGAAGCTTTCCAGAGCTTGCACTCGATAGGCAATGGCATCTATATTGCTGTTGCCTATAGTAGGATCTGCTAGGTTTCAGTATGATATTCTGATGGATGGGATGCTGGCAGTTAGAATACCGACCGAGGCATCCTATCAGAATCCCAACCGCCCCCCCCCCCCCCCCCCCCGGAAATTACCGTAACCCTCACCTGTTCCCTACCCTAACCTTAATCCTCCCATGTAAGTGCCTAACTCTAACCCTCCCTGGTGGTGCCTGATTCTAACCCTCTCTGGTGATGCCAAACCTTAACCCTCCCTTCCCCGCTGCATAAACCTAACCCTCCCCGCTTGTTGCCTGACCCTAAGCACACCTTCTTAGTGCCTAACCCTAACCCAAACTCCCCGGTACCTAACAAAACCATTCCCGTCCCTGCACCCTAACACCCCTTCTAATGCCTCCCACCCCCCCTCACCAGGTTGCAAGCACGTCCAGCTAAAAGAACATACAGGATTCCAGGCATCAGTATTTGGACGCTAGCATCCTGACCTCCATCGGGACTTAGATGCCAGTCTTATGGCATCGTTTGGGATTCCGGTGTTGGTATTTCGATTGGGAAATTAACTACATCCCATCCGTAGGATCCTCACAATGAAAAGGACAGCTCTTATTGGAAGAGCTGTCCTTTGCATTTATATTGAGAACTATTCATGCATATGGTGATAAAAAATGCAGCTATGCATGCGTTAAGTGGCGAGAAGTATCACATGGAATATGCACTGCATGATACATCCTGCCAGATTCAATATGATACCCCAGCTGTGGGGATCCCGTCGGTCAGGAGACCGATGCCGAGATCCCAACAACCAGAATACTGGTTGCATATTCACCCTCAGGTGGTGGCATGGAGTACCACCCAAATGGAGATTCTGGGCGGCGGTTGGGATCGTGACCGACAGTATATCACCATGTGTCGGGATTCCAGCATTGATATCTTGAATGCCTCCCATCCTGCCCTATCTGTATGTTGTTTGTACACCCCTTGTTTGCATGGATTTACTCTGTTTGCTCTTTATTTCCTTCCACAGTCCAACAGCACACTGGTAAGTCAATTGGCTTTTGACAAAAAACAAAACAAAACAAAACTGTAAGCACAGTATGTACATGCATAGGTGTTTTTAGGTATTATACTTACCCTTCTGGAGTCCCGCAACGGCAGCCATGCACTGCGGACAGAAGTCTTGCGTAAAATGGCTGCCGCACCCATCTCCAAGTGATTTGAGCATGCGTACTGGAGATGTCCTTATGAACAAGGCACCTGGGCATGCGCAACTGACTCTGGCATTATGCATTATGCCAGAGTATACTGCTGCTGGAGAGGAGGGGGTCCACAACGGAGGCTACACGTGGGTCCCCTGCTCCCTTAAACCGCCCCTGTCTACATGTAACCATGTTATAAGCAACGGGACTACTGTAAATGGTTGTAATATTCTCTGTACGTGCAGCGTAATGTGCGTGCACTGTATAAGTAATTAACATAGTAACATAGTAATTGAGGTTGAATAGAGGCAAATTGCCCATCGTGTTCAACCTGTATTAAGTTGTGATGATTCAACATACCCGCTGAATTATGTTTTATGACTAGTTAACTACTATATCTCATATTACCCCCGGATTAACCATGTAGATATTTTAAATATTATAACCTTGGATATCATTTTCATTCAGAAATTTATCTATTCCTTTTTTAAATCCATTTACAGAGTCCACCATTACCACCTTCCCTGGCAGGGAATTCCACATCCTTATTGCCCTAAAAGTGAAGAACCCTTTCCTCCGTTGCGTTCGGAACTTTCTCTCCTCCAGCCGCAGCGAGTGCCCACGTGTCCTAAACTGTGTTCTTTTAATAAATAATTCCTCTGATAACTCTTTGTGATGTCCCTTTACATACTTGAAGATATTAATGATATCTCCTCTTGTTAATAAAGGTATCAGTTTAAAGGGGGAACTCACGGAGCGATATTCTAAGCAATCTGACTAGATTGCTTAGAATTTAAGCATTATAACTCCGTGTGTACCCCCTACAGTGATAGTGATGCGCAGCCCCGCGCATCGCTATCGCTGGTGCTAGATTGGCCAGGCCAATCTAGCGGATCGCTCACTTCACCCGCTTGGAGAAATGAGTGCACCCCCCCCCCCTGTCTCCCCCCGCACGCTCAGCACAGATCGCGCTGTGCTGAGCGGTGGGAGAGATGTGTGCTGAGCGGTTCGCTCAGCACACATCTCTCCCACATCGGCCCGTCTATATGGGCCTTAAGTTTAATAGTCCGTTTTTTATATAGTGCCCACAGTGAACCTTTAACCTCTTTAGTGGCAAGCATAGGCTTCATAATGACTGTTTTTTTCCTATACAAGTAAGAATGATAGAGGCATGTTCATATCCCATAATCTTTGGAGATAAAATAGCACAGTTTGTTTTGGAATGTCAGTGTAGCAGTCATACATAAGTTATTGGTTCTACTGTTTGAATGTGTTTTTATTGTTCCACCATTGATTTAATATCAGAGGAAGCAGCTTCCGGTTTTTCATAACTTGTTTCTTGTTTGTTCATTTATTTTATTATTTATGATCATTTAATGTAGATCTGGTAACATGATGGATTTACATAATGTATTACATTACAAGCCCATATTAGTATTATTATTAATAGCATTCAGAATACATAATACCATTTTAAAAGATACATTTGTCAGATAGAAGGATGCACATTAGTTTAAACACAGACAGCTCTTGCATCTCAAGGTCAGAATAATGCTTTATAAAGCACAAAGTATCATATGGAATGTGGAATAAAGGCTAAGTGTAATAGCAGAGAAAATAAAATGGCCATATACTGTACAATGGGGGGTCATTCCGAGTTTATCGCTCGCTAGCAGTTTTTAGCAGATGTGCAAACGCATAGTCGCCGTCCACGGGGGAGTGTATTTTCGCTTTGCAGGAGTGCGAACGCCTGTGCAGCAGAGCGCCTGCAAACACATTTTGTGCATAACAAGACCAGCCTTGTAGTTACTTATCCTGTGCGATGATTGCTGCGATGAGTGATACGGTAATGATGTCAGATACCCGCCCAGCAAACGCCCGTCCACGCCTGCGTTTTTCCAAACACTCCCAGAAAATGGTCAGTTGACACCCATAAACGCCCTCTTTCTGTCAATCTCCTTGCGATCGGCTGTGTGATTGGACCAGTGCAAAACCACAATGGACTTCGTACCGTACGACGCACGTGCGCATTGCGGTGCATACGCATTCGCAGATTAGCCATTTTTTTCACTGATCGTTACGCAGCGAACAACTTCAGCTAGCGATCAACTCGGAATGAACCCCATGGTCCCTCACTAGACAAATCAATACAGTTTAAACCTGTATACCATGCACCAAGGGGCCAACACAGATTTAGATGTGAATATAGTATACACTAGTCAAAAGAAACATTGTCAGAAAATAAAGTATTTCCCCCTATGCAGGGACAGACTGGGACTTTAATTTGGCCTGGCATCCCTTTGGCATGCGCTGCACAAGAAAAATGAAATGTGACCACGAGTTAAGGGGCAGGACCCCATTGCATGCACCCATCAAAGCATGCTTTCCAAACAGAGTTCTGGAAGGCTGCAGCTCACCCACATCTTCACACAGCCAGACCACCCCATCTGGCATGTGCCAGAATTGGCAGTCTGGCTGTGGCTGCAGTATCTTGTGATGAGTACGCAGGTAGCATATGCCCCTGGTTTACTACAAGTCATCAGGGCTACTCTATTATAGGTGCAAAAGATCAGCCATCTAACAGATATACGAAAGCTTAAATGCTGGTCTGCATGGATTTACATTTTCTGGACACTCTCATACTGAGCTCTGTCTATTTGAAAATGCCCCTTCACACTCTGTTCTGACTGCACATTTCCACCATCACATCTAACTCAGAATCATGTAAATGTCCACGGCAATTTCCTATTAATATACTTTGGGACTGTGTATCTGGTAAGGTCTGACATAGGGGAATAAAAATTAAATAAACAAATAAATAAATATGTACAGGTTGAGAATCCCATATCAAAAATTCTGAAATACAGAATATTCCGAATTACAGTATTTATTGAGTGAGACTTAGATGGTGAAACTTTTGTTTTCTGATGTCTTAATGTACACAAAGTTATAAAAAATATTGTATTAACCACTTGCCTGGCATGGTTGCATCAGATACGATCATGCCTGCAAGTGCTTTATCTGACCATCACAGGATGCGACCAGTCAGATAAACAGTGTTAGCAGCGGCAGGGAAGGGAAACTTCCCTCTGCTGCTGCTGTCAGAGGGACCAGAAGGTCCCTCTGCCTTCCAGCAACCAGCGACCCAATGTTGCCGTGCTGCCGATCATTGCTAACTGGTCAGTATGGCAGGATTCCCCACCAAGCGGATGCAGACAATAGCAGCCGCTGGTAAGTGTAAATCATTGCCCCCAAGCCCCCCCTGTGTACATGGCAGCTGTCCGGACTCTAAAAACTAAAGCCGCGATGGTGACAATGGTACTGATGTTCTGATGGTGTCAATGTTCCCGATCGATGTTCCGACGTTTGAAAAAATAATTGTACATTTTTCTTTATTTTTTTTTAAGTAAAATCATTTTGCATAGGTTTAAATTCATGTTCTTCACCTAATTCACCCATAACCCCCCCCCCCCCCCTCCCCGACAATTTCTGAGCGTTTTTTTTGGGGAAAAATCATCAGTTAAGTGTTATAAAGGGACATTTACTAAGCAGTGATAAGAGCGGAGAAGTGAGCCAGTGGAGAAGTACCCATGGCAACCAATCAGCACTGAAGTAACATCTATAATTTGCATACTATAAAATTATACAGAGCTGCTGATTGAATGATGGGGCAACTTCTCCACTGGCTCACTTCTCCGCTCTTATCACTGCTTAATAAATGTCCCCCTAAATTACCTTCAGGCTGTGTGTATACAATATAAGGTGTAAATGAAACATAAATTAATTCTATGCTTAGACTTTGGTCCCATGTAAAATCCAATGAAAAATCTGATATCCAAAATACTTCTGGTCCCAAGAATTTTGGATATGGGATACTTAACCTGCATATAAATAAATATATTATTATTATTATTTATATGGCGCCACATGGGATCTGTAGCACCCAATTACAGAGTACACAAATTAGCAAAACGTAAAGACAGTGACTTACAGTTCAATACAATATAGGACAAGTACAGGGTATATAAATATAACTGCATCATTAAAACAGCACTGAAATAAGTATCAGGGTGGCAGAAAACCAAAATATTTGGGAGTATTAAAAAGGAGATAGGGAGTATTAAAAAGAAGATAGGCTAAGTAAGAGACGTAAAAGCAAATGAGGGAAAAGGATCCTGCTCGTGAGAGCTCACATTCTAAAGGGGAGGGGCACACAAACATGGGTTACACAGATGAGGTAGAAATTGAGCATGGGCCACAGAAGGCTTAGGATGAGAGATGGCTGGGTTTGATGAAGAAGTGGGTCTTAAGAGCCCATTTAAAGTTTTGTAGAGAGGTGGAAAGTCTGAGGAGGAGAGGAAGAGAATTCCAGAAAAAGAGAGCAGCACATGCAAAATCCTGGGGGTAGGAGTGGGAGGAGGTAATCAGAAGGCAGGAGAGGCGGCATGCATTAGCAGAGCAAAGAGGACAGGTGGGAGTGTAAAGGGAGATAAGGTCAGAGATGTAACTGGGAGAGGAGTAGGTGTGGGCTTTGTAAGTGAGTGTGAGAAGCTTGAAATGGATTCTAAAGGGGAAGGGGAGCCAGTGAAGGGCTAGTTAGAGAGGGGAAGTGGTGTGTTTGGTGAGGAAGATGATCCAGGCAGCAGCACTGAGGACAGATTGGAGTGGAGAGATGTAAATGTAAGGGATGCCAGTCAGGAGGAGATTACAGCAGTCCAGTCTAGATATGACCAGTGAGTAGATAAGGGTCTTAGTGGCATCCTGGGTGAGAAGGGGTCTGATCCTGGAAATATTTTTGAGATGGAAAAGACAGGTTTGTGATAGGTGTTGAATGTGTGGTTTGAAGGAGAGGCAGGAGTCAAGGATTACTCCAAGACAGCACACTTGGGGGCTAGAGGAGATAATAGTGCCATCTATAGATAATTAAATTGTGGGAGGTGAGGTGGTGTGGGAGGGTGGGAAGATGATCAGCTCAGTCTTAGACATGTTAAGTTTAAGAAAGCGCTGGGACATGCAAGAAGAGATAGCAGAGAGACAGTTGGATAGACAAGTGAGGAGAGCAGGAAAGAGGTCAGGGGAGGTAAGGTAGATTTGATTATCATCAGCATAGAAATGATATTGTAAGTCAAAAGAGCTAATGAGTTCTTCTAAAGAGGATGTAGAGAGGGAGAAAAGGAGAGGGCCAAGGGGGTCATTCCGAGTTGATCATAGCTGTGCTAAATTTAGCACAGCTATGATCATTCACACTGACATATGGGGGGACGCCCAGCACAGGGCTAGTCTGCCCCACATGTCAGTGCCGGCCTCCCCCCACAGAAGTGCAAAGGCATCGCACAGCAGCGATGCCTTTGCACTTCAAGAGTAGCTGCCGACCAGCGCAGCTTTAGCGTGCCTGCCGGGAGCTTCTCGTCGCTCCCCAGCCCGCAGCGGCTGCGTGTGACATCACGCAGCCGCCGCGGCCCACCCCCCTAATGGTCCGGCCACGCCTGCGTTGGCCGGACCATGCCCCCTAAACGGCGGCTTAACGCTGCCATCCAGCCCCCTCCCGCCCAGCGACCGTCTCTGCCTAAGAGGCGATTGCTAGGCAATGACGGCTGGCATGCGTTGGCGCACTGCAGCGCCAGCGCATGTGCAGTTCCAACCAGATCGCTGTGCTGTGATAAACTGCAGCGAGCGATCGGGTCAGAATGACCCCCCAAGAACAGAGCCTTAGGGGACAACTACAGTTAGTGGAAGTGAGGGGAGGTGGAGCCATGAGAGGAGACAGAGAAGTAATGGTCAGAGAGGTAGAAGGACAGCCAGGAGAGCACAGTATTACGCAGACCAAGGGAGTAAAGGATTTGTAAAAGGAGAGGGTGGTCCACAGTGCCAAAAGCAGCAGAGAGATCAAGTAGGATAAGCAAAGAGTAGTGACCCTTGGATTTAGCAGATAGGGTCAGAATGACCCCCCAAGAACAGAGCCTTAGGGGACAACTACAGTTAGTGGAAGTGAGGGGAGGTGGAGCCATGAGAGGAGACAGAGAAGTAATGGTCAGAGAGGTAGAAGGACAGCCAGGAGAGCACAGTATTACGCAGACCAAGGGAGTAAAGGATTTGTAAAAGGAGAGGGTGGTCCACAGTGCCAAAAGCAGCAGAGAGATCAAGTAGGATAAGCAAAGAGTAGTGACCCTTGGATTTAGCAGATAGGCGGTCACTGCAGACTTTTGTGAGGGCATTTTCAGTGGAATGGAGAGGATGGAAGCCAGACTGTAATGGGTCAAGTAGCGAGTGGGAGTAAAGAAAGGCAGTCAGGTGGTTATAGACAATACGCTCAAGGAGTTTGGAGGCAAAAGGAAGGAGATTGATGGGTCCATAGTTAAAGAGAGTGTTTGGATCAAGGGTATGTTTTTTAAGAATAGGGGAGACAAGTGCTTGCTTGAAGGCAGAGGAGACAGTGCCTGATTAGAGGCAGAGGTTAAGGAAGTTGGCAAGATGGGAGCAGGCAGAGAGAGTGAGGTAGCAGATGAGGCGGGAGGGGATAGGGTCAAGTAGGGAGGTGGAAGGGGGTGAGGAATGGATGAGGGCCATGACTTCCCCACCAGATACATGGGAGCAAGATGTCAGAGTTGTTAAGAGGAAAGGGGAGGGGTGGTAAGGGATAGGAGGTTTTTGAAGTATGTTTAGCGAGGGAAAGAGCAGCACTGAATGAAGAAAGCATAAGTTTGAAATGGAGGAAGTCTTCCTTAGAGCGTGATTTCCTCCACTGTCGCTCAGCAGCACATGAGCATTTTTGCTAATATCTGGTGCATTTGGTGTGCCAGGGTTGAGGTGCTGATCTGAGAGGGTGAATAGTGGTTGATGGAGCGACACAGTCAAGAGCAGAAGTAAGGGAAGCATTGTATTGGGATATGGCTTGTTCAGGGCATGAGAGAGACAGTATAGAAGAGAGAAGTGAGTTGAGTAGGGAGGATAAGGAAATGTTGATAGCCTCAATGTTGCATTTAGCCTTAGGAGGTAGAAATGGAGTAGCTGAGAGAGAGAAGTTAAAGGACAGCAGGTGGTGGTCTGAGAGGGGAAATGGGGAGTTGGAGAAATCAGAAATATCACAGTGGTGAGTAAAGACCAGACCCAAGAAGCTCCCATTCACATAGGAGGGGGAGGAGGCCACTGGGAGAGACCGAGTGAAGATGTAAGGTTAAGGAGTTTAGAGGCAGAGGATTTTGTGGGGATGTCAGTTGGGATGTTGAAGTCGCCTAAGATAATGGAGGGAATGTCAAAAGAGAGGAAGTGAGGAAGCAAGGAAGCAAAGTTGTCAATGAATTTGGAGGGCATGCCAGTGGGGCGGCAAATGAGAGCTACTCAATTTTCTATTCAAAATTCTGTCAATAACATTCAGTCGTCACACTTTCTGACCTCAGTTTTGAGGCAAGATATATCAAGCCTTGGAAAGAGATAAAGTGGAGAGAGATAAAGTATTAGCCACTCAGCTCCTAACGGCCATTTTACAGGCTGCATTTAAAATAAAAAGACAGGAGCTGATTGGTTAGTAGTTTTTTATCTATCTCCAAGGTATGATACATCTCGCCATTGGTGTAAAAAGTCTAAAAGATATCATTGTTCATTGTGTTATTAAAACTAGTATATAAAACTCCGACCCAAAGGGGCTGACAATAAAGAGTCATTTGTAGTAATAAGGAATACATACAATGCAACTGCAAAAAATGAAAAATGTATTACTCATTTATATTTACTGTGGTTCTAAGCTTTACGTTTGTGCTTAGTTAAAGAAATGAAAAATAAAATAATCTTACCTGTATTCCTCTTGAGTGAACCGTGGGATTACAGATGGCTGCAGAACTGTTATTATAACCATTGTGCTGTTAGATTTCACAGGGTCCCCGTCATCATAAGCGATCACAACCAGCTACAGGAAGAAACACAGAAAGAATTATCGATTTGATTGTAAATCGTCAATCTTTAATAGAACAATGAATATGATTGTTCTAGCAATTTAATGTCATCAAGTTTTTAGGGAGAAAAAATAAATCTGATTGTGCCATATATATTATCTAAGTATTTTGTGATCCTGTACATGAGTAGATTATACTGTTAAACTGAGGTGAAGTAGCCTTAGGGGGTAATTCACTGGGCTCCCGGGGTAATGCGCACCCCGGGATCCCAGTGAGATGCTAAAAGCACCTCTGGCCTGTGATCGCCTCTGCCTGATTGACAGGCAGAGGCAGAAGCGGTCTCGGGGCTGGAGGGGGCATGCAACCGCATTAGAACGCCGTTGGCGGGGTGCAGTCCGGACAACGGATCCGTATACGGAACGAAGGGGGGGCAGGCTGCGGCAGCTGCATGACGTTACACACAGCTGCTGTGACCCGGGACGTGGCAGTTAGCTCCCTGCCAGAGCGCAGGAGCTGGGCAGGCATGGAGCTACTTGCCGCCGTGCGATGCTTCTGCACCAGTGTAGGGGGGGCAGAGCCAGACATGTGGGGCGGGCTAGCCCCATGTTGGGCATCCCCCCGCATGTCCGAGAAACTGATCGTAGACGTGCTAAATTTAGCACATCTACGATCAGATCTGAATTAGGCCCTTAGTGCACTAAAGTGCTAATTTCACTAATTTGGGCACTTCCACAGAAATCAAGAAACACCAGAATAGGAGATGGACAGCCCCAGAATATGAAAGGATTGCAGCTCTTGAATCAGTCTTAAGCACATTGCTTTTAACAACACCCATCAAAGCCATTATGGTTGAAATGAAAGGATCGATTTATTTAAGGGTGAAAAGACCTATTGAGGGTGAACTGGATCTTTTCACCAATAGAGCTTCTATATGTTTTGGCCAAAGTAACAAAGCTTTACACTTAGCGATAACCCTTGTGCCAGCTTCTGCAGCAATATCTGTTTTGTCACCCAAGAGACAAAGTAACAGATGAAAGCAAAGCTCATTTAATGTTTAAATACGTTTTCATTGAATATGTTTCATCCATTTTTGTAACATATATTTATTTTTTAACTAGTAGACCCTAATGCGTACCCACAGAGACTGCTCAGCAAATCGGAATGTGCCAGGACAGTTTTGTTCAGCTGCTCAAGTTACATTATTTTGGTAAATTGAGGAGAGATTACATCATCACCATGTTTGCTGATGTAAGGTCCCTGAGTCATATATTTTGAGCTGTACAAATCTAGGTCATATTAGGTATTTGTTTGGTCCACGCACAGGAGTTGTAGAGATCAGCAAAGTTGCATCAAAATGTCCTGTAAATGAATGTTGTAGCAACAGTGGCGGTTTAGCAGATATGCAAAGTTCTAGCTATATGGTCTGTGTTCTGATTTATCTTCATTATTCTGAGGAATGACCTCATTTTGCAAGAGAACATTTTATAGTCAATTTACAGTATAGTTTGTAAACAGAACAGGGACAATTGTATATTAACAAATTGTATAAAATGTTGCGGCCACATTCTGCATTGCAGTTTTGAATATTTCACTTTTTTTTCTAGTAGAATCTTTGGTATATGCACTTAAATGGGTATTTAGGGATTTTATACTCCCCAATAGTTTCATTAGCACTGACAACAATCTATATGTTATGGGGTTGGATCTGATGTTTTGCTCATTCAACAAGCAAAGTACCAAAAGCAGATTAGGTCTGATTCAGAGATGCATGCACTCAATACTGGTGTTCACCTAGTTGAGCAATTCTTTTCTTAAAATCCCTACTGTGCATTTGTTACAACATGCTGGTCAGTCGATATTAGAAATGTGGAGGACGACTGATGGGCGTTCCTGGAAGGTGGCTAGTGGTGCAAGCAAAAATGGTGCATTCACTGGGTGTATTATGGGATTCATGCAGGCAGCTGCAAGCATAGGAGGCATGGTCAGACATAGAAACTGCACCTGCCGATGGTGGAGTATAAGAATGCACCATTCAGGACTACAAAGTTCACAGGCACTAGTACAGTATGGGCATCTCAGTTCTTGCACATTCGGCCACATGAATGGAGTTTGTAGGTTATGTACATTATGTGCATTAAACTGGAAGATGGGCAACCGCCAATACATGCTGCTGTAAATTGTAAAAAGAATGCTTGATGCTCTAAGGTTCTATTTACCATCAGTGGTTCAGTTGCTGCTGTAGCCAACACTACGTATAAGTACGTATTACAGAAATGTATAATAATATATCCCTGCAGTTTGACATTTTAGAGCGCCTCTTGGAATGCTGGTGAAAACCCTGTCACAAGACAAGGAATTCTCCCTTTCATCAGCAGCCTAAGGCAAAGGCAGTGACATGCAAATGCACTTCTATTGTCCATTCACTGTCACTCTTATTTGACCTGGGAGGGGATTCAGCAAATCCTTTCTCTGGCTTCGCTGGTTCCCAATGATCGTTCAAGCTAATACTATAATCAGGTTAAATTGATTAAGTCTGTCATCCCCATAGTTGTCTACAGGGACTACAGTAAAGGTTACAAAACAGGGCAAACCGGAGAAACAGTCAGGTCACAAAGTTATCATCATACAATGGAAAGCAATGTACAACAATAGTGCACCTATTTTATTGGAAAACATAACATAGCACAACCTAATTGGTAACAGGGTAATGAAAAAAATTTTTAATATGTAATTTCTGAGGTTTTCTCCAACATAAGTTAACTGTAAGTGTTAAATAGAGATGTTGTAATATGGTCATGTAATACACAGCATCTCTAAAAACAGAGATAAAAACACAACAGATTAATTGAGGACCTTCTCAACTACTACGTGTCTGCAAGAACACAAATCCAATCAGTGTTCACCTTTTATATAACCTGCTGTAAATGTGTGCCTTTTAGAAAATACATCTTTGTTACTCAATAAAAAGCATTAACAATGGCTCACCATCAATCTCAATCAGATATGTCTAGTAATGTAATCTGTCAATTATTTCACTGTGGTTTTTTTTTAATACACGTTAAGCAAGAAATTAGGGGAAAATCTTTAAAGATCATCAGCAGAAGTGGATCAGTTTCATATGTTAGAAATATAGCATTTTCGATGGGTCCTCATAATCTGTCATTATGATACAGTTAAAAATCTCTAGCCCTATGAAGTCATGTTTTTAAAATTAAAGATAGTTAGCAAAAAGAGAAAAGAACCAGACACCAGTTCCTACAGCAGCCTGACACCAGTTCCCCTACAGTAGCTTGTCACGAGACACCAGTTCCTACAGCAGCCTTACACCAGTTCCTACATTAGCTTGAAATGAGACACAAGTTACTTCAGTAACCTGACACCAGACACCAGTTCCTACAGTAGCCTGACAACATTTCCTACAGTAGCTTGACACCAGACACCAGTTCCTACAACAGCCTGACACCAGACACCAGTTCCTACAGTAGCCTGACAACATTTCCTACAGTAGCTTGACACCAGACACCAGTTCCTACAGCAGCCTGACACTAGACACCAGTTCCTACAGCAGCCTGACATCAGTTCCTACAGTAGCTTGTTATGAGACACCAGTTCCTACAGCAGCCTGACACCAGTTCCTACAGCAGCCTGACACCAGACACTAGCTCTTACAGTAGCCTAAAACCAGACACTAGTTCCTACAACAGCCTTACACCAGTTCCTACATTAGCCTGAAACGAGGCACAAGTTACTTCAGTAACCTGACACCAGACATCAGTTCCTACAACAGCCTGACACCAAACCCCAGTTCCTACAGCAGCCTGACACCAGTTCCTACAGTAGCTTGTCACGAGACACCAGTTCCTACAGCAACCTGACACCAGACACCAGTTCCTACAGTAGCTTGTCACGAGACACCAGTTCCTACAGTAGCGTGACCCAGACACCAGTTCCTACAGTAGCCTGACACCAGTTCATACAGCAGCCTGACACCAGACACCAGTTCCTACAGCAGCCTTACACCAGTTTCTACATTAGTTTAAAACAAGACACAAATTACTTCAGTAACCTGACACCAGTTCCTACAGTAGCCTGACACCATTTCCTACAGTAGCTTGACACCAGACACCAGTAGGAAATGGTGTCAGGCTGCTGTAGGAACTGATGTCTGGTGTCAGGCTGTTGTAGGAACTGGTGTCAAGCTATTGTAGGAAATGGTGTCAGGCTACTGTAGGAACTGGTGTCTGGTGTCAGGCTGTTGAAGGAACTGGTGTACCTCATGCAATACGATGATTGGATGGTGCCTTTCTAAGATTTCTCTGGCTAGCTGGCAAATCACTAGAGGATAATAACGCAATTCCCATATAGGTGAATACCTCATGCAATGCGATGATTTGGTGGTTCCTCTCTAGGACTCCTCCAGATGGTTGGCAGATGGCAAGGGCTGGTTTGGATTCAAAAAAGGATTGTCCTGCTCCAATTGTTTTGCTGCATAGAGCTTGCAGCTTCCAATCATCGTATTGCATGAGGTACCCACCTATTCATGGGACACGCTTTACAATCCTCTAGCGGTGTATGGAACGAATATTGGACTCTCTAATTGCACAAAAAACTCTCTAAATTGGACCCTTACTGGACTTCCATCTTAATAAGGCACTATTTGGAACGGATTCCCTGCGTTGTATTACGCCATATGTCCTGACCCGATACATCAGATAAACTATTCCCTTTTATCCATAAATTTATGTGGTATAATATTTATTGCACAGAATATTGTTTTTAATAAATTGTTTTTCTTTTTAAATTGACACACTTAGTGTAATTAATTGTTTTTTCCTCTTAAAGCGCAAGTTCTTACAGTATCCTTGAATCATCAATAATTCAGATAAATATTTCTGCAAAACAAGGAGACCTTGGGTTATTTATGTAGTGTGTTTTATAGTAAGTACTATTTATGAAGCAGTGGTAACCCCTTTCCTCAACTTTTATTTTGCCGGAGAAAGGGATTATCACAGCAAGTAAACAAGACATTTAAAAAGTTATATTCATTCTACATACTGTAGCAATATGATCTACCGTATATACTCGAGTATAAGTCGACCCGAATATAAGCCGAGGCACCTAATTTTACCACAAAAACCTGGGAAAACTTATTGACTCGAGTATAAGCCTAGGGTGGGAAATGCAGCTCTAGCCGTACACAGCCCTCATACTGCCAGATATGCCCTCATACTGCCAATAATGCCCCCACAGTGCCAGATGTGCCAGATATGCCCTCATGCTGCCAGATATGCCCTCATGCTGCCAGATATGCCCCACAGTGCCAGGTCTGCCAGATATGCCCCACAGTGCCAGGTGTGCCAGATATGCCCCACAGTGCTAGATACTTACCCTCCGTCGCTCCTGCACTGTCTTCTGAAGGAGGGACACAGAGAGCGCAGCGCGCGGCTCTCCTTTGTCCCTCCTGCATCTCCGGCGGCAGCGGCGTGTGTTAAAGGAAGTGCCGGTTCGTGCACTTCCTTTACCACTCAGACGCCGCTGCCGCTGGAGATGCAGGAGGGACACAGGAGAGCCGCGCGCTGCGCTCTCTGTGTCCCTCCTTCAGAAGACAGCGCGGGAGCGACGGAGGGTAAGTATCTAGCACTGTGGGGCATATCTGGCACACCTGGCACTGTGGGGCATATCTGGCAGACCTGGCACAGTGGGGCATATCTGGCAGACCTGGCACTGTGGGTCATATCTGGCACACCTGGCACTGTGGGGCATATCTGGCACACCTGGCACTGTGGGGCATATCTGGCAAACCTGGCACTGTGGGGCATATCTGGCACTGTGGGGCATATCTGGCACTGTGGGGCATATCTGGCACACCTGGCACTGTGGGGCATATCTGGCACACCTGGCACTGTGGGGCATATCTGGCACTAAAGCTGACTCGAGTATAAGCCGAGGTGGCTTTTTCAGCACAAAAAAAAGTGCTGAAAAAGTCGGCTTATACTCGAGTATATACGGTAATTAATAAATTGCACAGGAATAAAATATTATTAAATTATTACTTTGACCATAGCCACACGAGTATGTATACACAAATCTTTTATTGATACATTGTGCCAAATTTATTTTGTTTTACAAATAAAAAAAATGATGGAATGGTTTTAGCTGTTGTTTTAAGTGCTTTTAAATGAAGCAGAAAATTGTTTTTATAAAGGTGAGTTTACCCATCACAAACAAATGTGACACCATACTTATTTTCCCATCAAAGCAACTTAATGCATTGAAGAACAATGGGTTGTGACCTTTACTGGAGCAAAGAGATGAGATGTCACCAGGACAGACAACTAGAACTGTCTCTTATTTTCTATAGAATGCAGAGAATTTGTTTATTAAATAAATTACATATATCAGTGTATATGCAGTACTATCTAAACTGCAAGATCGGGTCTGAATTTGTATTTATTTTTCCTTGGGACAAACTGTAATGGTTTTTATTTGAATATTAAAAAAATCACATACTGTAACTATGGTGTCGCCTTGTATTATTTTTAAGATCTTCCACTGTAACATTTATAGAGTTACCAGTTGCATCCGTAAAATATGTTTTAATGTCTGCATCAGTAGCATATGTGCCAGGTTCAAGTCAAGACATACCTACAACCATTTTTTTTTTAAATATTTGTTTTCATAGAGTAAAATATACTCATTAGTTGGGCCCCCTCCTCTGTGACTGCGCACTGAACACAGTAGACTCTGGCTTTGTGCCAGAGTCTACTGTACAGTCACAGGTCTCTGGGAATATGGCACCCCACGTCTTGATCCTGCAGACATCTCTACTGAGCATTCTGCCACTCCATTTTCCCAGTGATTTCTGATGCTCTGTAGCTCTAGCCGTCAGAGAGGTAAGCATAATTAATTATATACCCAGTACAGATACGCCAATGTCTGTGCAGGTTTGCATCTGTTTGCAATTCAACGAGCACACCCGAACTGTACTCAGCATATAAAATTATGCAACAGATACTGGCAGAGCAATCTGTAATATCCCTCCCTGACACTCCCCGCTTGTACATTTACAAGAACTTGCACACGCAGTATCGCATTAGAGACTGAAACTTTTACACATGGCAGGGACAGGCCCCTATTAGAGCTCCTGGTCCCTGGGTGTGATTTTTGATAAATTTGGATGTTCTATAATTTCTTATTGTGTGAAGAAAAAATGATAATTATAGAGTCTAAAACCCAATAAATGATAAATATGGCCTTGAGTAAAAAATTAAAATAGATATGCCGGCAATATTACACAACTCCGCCACTGCACAAAGTAGAAGACTCCAGGCACTACTTACAGGCTGCCAACAGGGGAGGAAGCCCCAGGCCTCCCTTCCCACAAATATGACCGCTTTATCCTTGGGGCCCTTGGCTTCACTTGGTCTAGAACCGTTCCTGCCCAGATATAAAAATTATGTGTATGCAATGTGCTAGATACTGAAAGTAAAAGTGATAACTAACATCCTTAGTAAGTTGTGCTGTTTTTTTTCAGTCCCTAACACTCTGCATGTAATACTGCAAGGAATTCAAAGGATTGGACTTTTTATATCGCTGACATTTGCAAGAGGTTTAAAAAAGGAAAAATAAAGTAAATCATTTGAAAAGTTGGTATTCTTACTGTGAAGATCGTGCTGGGGTCTTCATTGAGATTCACCCTGGTTACAACACGACCAGTGTTCTCTTCCACATCAAATATGCTAGCACTGTATGGAAACCGGACCACGTCTACTTTGTACCTGACATGACTTGCAGGCGTTCCCTAGGAGAGATACAGAAATACAAAGAGTAAGGACATATAAATCTCAACAATAGACCATAACTAGACTAATAAAAATTACCATAATTTGTCACTTATTGACTTCTAATAAACATGCTTAATAGTTATGTACTGTAGGTAAAGAGATGTATTAGAAAACGAATTAAAGAAAAACTTAATATATTCCCACAAAACATCAGTAATTATATTTGAGTTGATCCTTTAGCTTACTGCTACATCCATTCTCTTACAAGATGAACTCACTGGGATGTTCCGTGGTTAACAAGTTGCCCTATGGCCTCTTCATAGTCACAAAGTACTTTTTTTTGCTGCTTAGGTAATGCTAGTAGACAGGAATAATTATATACTTTCAATAGGGCAATTTAATACCATAAAGACAAATTTGAAGTTGGTAACAAAAATACAATTAAAAATATGAAAGCACACACAGGTGATACAAGTCATTACATCCGGACCCTTGCATGGGAAATCAGATTTATATGCACACATAACCTAATCTAACTTTCCAAATATGACACATATTAGAAATACAGCCCCCGTGTACAGTTATTTTCATGCCTTTAGTTTTGCTTATGCACATTGGCCTTAATTCATGTCTGATCTTTGCTGCAGCGCATGCTGCAAAGTACCGATGTTAAGTACTTTGTGCATGTGCAGGACCTGTGATGTCCTGCAGCTCAGCATCAGACTGTTGGTTGACAGTCTGATACCATTTTGTGGGCAGTGACGGCCTGCGTTAAGTGAAAACAGAAGCGTGTCGGTGTCATTTAGGGGGAGGAAAGAGGCCAGGGATGCCCATCATTGGACAAAAATTTCCTGACCTCTGTGACAGGTGGTTTCCTATGTGTGCCGAAATCACTACTGCAGCAGCAGGCGTCTACTTGTAAGAGATGTATCCTGCTACATTAATATACAGAGCTTTCACTGATGTTTCCAAGGAAGCAGCAGTAATAGCAACTCTGACCAAATCTGTGTCAAGACCATGAGTACTGTGAACAAAACGCCTGAAAAATGTGATATATGTCACTGCAATGCATCAAGAAGCAAACTTTGGACATGTACCCCATGGCAATTAAGTAGTTACATTTAAATTGGTGACTTTTCCCTCTTTTTCACTTCCAAAATTGAGGTCAGCAAACATGAAATCTCCTCAACCCATCACTCTTCTGCTGCCCCTACAGTGCCATCCTCCTCTTCCTCCAGCCAACGCCACTTTTGCAATTTCTGCCCCGCTACGAGTGACAAAGTTCATTATCTTATATTGACCCCCCCCCCTCAACTTGCCTCCTTGGTCCCATCCTCCCTCACCTCCTTCACTCAATCTTCCCCACTGCTGCTTCCACCTTGCTCAACTCCAGTCGTGGCTCCAGATGTGGTGCTGCAGTGCAGTCCAAAAGTAAAATTTGGGAATCACACCAACTGCCAGTGAGTCACAGACGGAAATGTTTGGTAGTGTTTGGGGTGGAAGTTGGTGTGGCTCCCAAATTTGAATTTTGGACTGTTCTGCAGCCCCACATCTGGAGCCACCACTGTTCACCTCTATAATCTATCCCTCTTCACTGGCATGTTCCTCGAATCCATTAACCATACCTTTGCCTTGCCTCACTTTCTAACTATCACCCCATTTGTATCCACCAGTTTGCCTCCAAAATACTCCAACCTGGCTTCCACCCCCTCCACTCCACAGAAACTGCCTTATCCAAAGTCACCAACAATCTTCTCTTGGCCAAACAACTCTATGTTGTAACAAATATTTCACTAAACAATTTTAGTGAAATATTTGTTACAATATAGGCTATCAGTAGATGTGTTGAGAGTTGTAGTGTTATTTGTTTACTATACAGTACTGTTATACCATGTACTGTCTTGTTATTTGCCCCATTTACGGCGCTGCAGACCCCATGTGGCACCATATAAATAAATAATAATTTCTAAATATCCACTACTGTTGATATTTCAGGAGACCTTGACCTAGTGCTATATTTGTTCTAAGCTAAATACAGCATATTTGATTAAAGTGTAATAATTATCACACAATCTTACACAATTACATATGAACAGTTTCTGATTTTTTGTACAACTTTGTGAATGCCTGGATCCAATAATATAGTTGGTTGCATGTTTTGCCAACATTTGTAAAGCATTCGTATTCCAAAAGCATGGTCTCTGTAGAAATCCACCCTAATCATAGATGTCTAAGTATCAATTTGCTGCTAATTCCTCGCTGTGAGAGCTGTCCAATTGACATTTGGCACTTCTAGCACAAAATTATCAGTAAGATAGATCTGCAATCAGTAGGATGCAAACACGGGCAGGATGTGTTGGTCAAGTCAAAATGACACTTAATATTCTGAAAGCAAAATAAACAGTGCTACACTTATAATGGAATATGTCACAGTGAAGTATGATATGCATATGGCAGCTTTTAATATACACTGACAGCCAGTCTACTATTTCTCCTCCTTTGCTTATACAGTAGATGTATTATTCAAGTTTAACTCCAATCTGCTGTCTTGACATTAGACGCATCATGTTGATACAATCCAATCTAACTTCTAAAGCTGAGTACAAACTTTAAGATATAACATAGTTGCCTACATTGAATATTGCCTCTCCAGGACATGCCTGGTGGGGAAAAGCAGATAGGCGGGGCCAAGGCCAGGATAATTGCATCATTAGGCCCTGCCCCCCAAGGGAAAAAAGCAGGGACTGGGTTAAAATAATACAATTAGCATACAAAAGTGTAGTAAGGCTCCATCCCCTTCTCAGGTACCTCAGATTCACTGTATTTATCTCTGCAATCTGACTACTTCACTAGGAAGTGAGCAGAATGTGTGAAGGGTGCCCACTCTTCAGGGAGTGCTGGGGAATACCTAAAAAATCATGTCTCCCGCAGGAACAGGTCAAGTAGGCATGTAAGAGATATATATCGACACAGACTGGAATAATATATAGCACACATCGTATAGTGTGTACCCCTGATTTGTCTTTTCAAGCCATCATTTGTTGAATCATCCCATTGGATGTGCTGCATTCCACAGACAACCTCGGTGTATTTACATACAACATGTAATGATACTGTACATCGCACCATTGTACAGCAGATCGTTTAGTGTGTATGGTGGATGTTGTGCAGTGTTTAGCCAGCATAAGATCAATTACTGGGGGAGATTCAATTCTTTTCACCACTTTTCACACCCATTCTGTTTCTGCCCTCAGGGGCGTGGTATCATTATTTCAGCTTGCTACCTCCGGAGTATGGAGGCACCCAACCCTTTACACAGCTAAACCTGATTAGTATGGGCGCAATATGCGCAATAACGGAGATCATTTTAGAAGGAAATTGGGCGTGATATGTCATTTGAATCTCACCCACTGTGTTTTATTGTGGTAGTGAAAAATGTATAAATGATCAACTCATAAAACACAAAAAAAAGTTACTTGCCAGCTTTTTCAAATAAACTGTGGCGTTTCCCATAGTGTGACTACACTAATAAGACTTTGGATAACTAATGGATCTGAAATGCCAAAAACTGCACTGTAACCTTTTGTTACCTTGAAAGACTTTTTGATGAATGCCTGCTTAGATGATAGAAAAGGTATGTTGGAAGCATAACATATGCTGTATACAGTAACTTTACATTTTACTGTTTCACTGCCAAAAATGAACATTCCCATATTATAGAACTATCACTATATGAAGCTATCAACACTTTGTAGTTGGTCATAACAAAGAGCTAACAAAAGGTTGTCAAAGAAATATTAGTATCATTAATCATGTCTCCTTCGCCACTTAGGTTTAACAGAACGGCAGAGACAGTACTGTTAAATATTAATATGAAGCATTTAAAATATACTTAATTTAATTTACAAGCCATTAGCTTTATAAGAAAGAAAGTCATGTATTTTTTTTTCTAAACCCTAGAAAATGTAGGCTGTGAAATGAATGATGACAGTAAATACACAGATTTTCCATAGGCTTACTGTAATGTCATTTAAAGGAGAAAAATGAAATTTGTATGCAGTTCTGACAGAGAGCTCACATAGCCTATCTCATATTACTTACATCATCGATCTATCAAAGACAATGACATTTCTCTATTTGACATTAATGGAAATATATTGTTACCAGTTTATAATTTCCATTTTCTTTAAACTAAGTATAATCATTTTAAATTTAAAATCAATAATTGTAAAGTACTTGAAAATATTGTAAGATAATAAATCAAAGTCCTCAAAAAAAAAACCCAAAAACACAAATGTATAATTTATTGCAGTCAGGTGTGGATGAAATTGTATATATATGGTGTATATTCAATTGAAGTTGAAAACTGACGTCTGTCGAAAAGACGGCAGTTTTCGACTTTTTAAGGTCGAATCGTGATTCGACCTATTCAATATTTTCGACAAGTCGATGAATTCGACTTGTCAAAAAGCATGTGGATCGGCAGAATAGCTGCCGATCCACGTGCTTGTGTCGAAAACGGGGCCAAAACTGACAGGTTTTGGCCCCCTTTTTCGACCATCTCAGTCCGACGTCAAAATATGTCGGACTGAGATGTGAACCCAGAGGAGGAGAGGGGGGAGAGCCGCAGGGAGACGGGGGACTTCCGCAGGCAGCCAGAGGAGATCAGCGCTACAGCACAGCGCTGCAGCTGGGTGTCAACAGCCGCGCCACTCACGGCAGCGTCCACCCTGCTCCAGCAAGCTTGCTGGAGCTGGGTGGACACCGCCGTGAGGTCGGGCGGCTTTGTGACATCCTCCTGCAGCTTTACTGTAGCGCTGATCTCCTCTGGCTGCCGGCAGCTGTCCCCCGCTGGTCTCCCTGCGGCTCCCCCTTCCCCCTCTCCTCCTCTGGGTCACTCATCTCAATTCGACTTGAAAAGTCGAATTGAGATGAGATTTGAATAGGGGTTGTCGGATCCATTCCGACAAATGCATGTCGGAATGGATCCGACTTCAATTGAATATACCCCAGTCTAAATAGGCTAATTAGTATGTGTTAATCGGTTGAGTCACATATTTAAGGCTATAGAAAAACAAAAGCAAATGAGTGCCCATAGTGCATTATATCCCTATAAAGGGGACATACACCCAAAAGTCAAATTTATGCATCATTCATAGGAAACAATGGTGATCTTATCTGGGGCTCTTTTCAATTGTCTTCAAACCAAACAATTCCTCTTCTCCATACCAGGAGATCTGAAAAATGAGAGGATTGCAACACCGGTGCATTGCCATTAAACTGGGTACCATTCTTATGTTGAGCCCAGCAGACATTCAGAAATGAATGGTAATCCCTTCCTTTAACATATTGGCACAACATTTTTTTTGTGAATTGATGAAAACTGGGTTTCCACAATTGTGTCATTATACAGATAATGCATTGCTGTACATTCCAGCTTCAGGCTATAAGGAAACAAATGCTACTATATAGTCTTACAGAAAAAAATCAAAGGGGAGTGTCCTACTAGCCCTGATGCAATTTCGGCCATTAAAAATGTGCAGATATCACGATTAATGACCGATGGTCATTACCGTTGTTTACAATTAGAGGCTTTTATGATGAACGAAAATTGGACCCACAATTGTATAATAATACATGGGACAGGAATAAGTAACCAATGAAATGTGTTATCGCGGCTCTGGCAGCTGCATAATCCCCAAGTGCCAGGATTGGTGTAAAAGAGCACCAGAATTGGGACTAATAGGATAGCCCCAGGTGATCCTGTTAGCAGTAGTGAAGTAACACTGCTAATGGGATATCCCCCGCAGTCTTTTGAAGAAAATAAGATATGATTTATTAAACCTACTGATATTTAAGATTAAATGTGATAAGGCCAAAAGTTCATAAGGTTAGCATTCTACTTTTCTAATCTTGTGACTGTATGATCACGTTAAGGTCCCCATACATCTGCGACTGACTGCAATTCTCCGACACCCTGTTGATATTTTTTTTTTATTGCCCAGTCCCAACCGAAAAATGATCAGGATCGGCAAACCAGGGATTTTTAACATGAATTTCACTGATTCCCCGACAAGCACTGAACATCAATTGCTGCCGATCTGCGGATCAGTGGTTCCAGTCAGATTGGGCATTTGGGGAAACAGCCACCAGATGTATGGGGCCCTTTAGTTAAACAACTTATATTTAACTTTGTTTGACTCATAACCTCTCTAGTTGCTGCTTTTGGGGTTTCTACATAACTGCCATGTAGGCTGTCCGTAGATTTACATTTGCCACGTTAGACTTTTGCAGTCAAATGGATAAACATCATTATTCTTTGCTTTTGTATTTAAAGCATGCACACTTCAAAGGCATCTCTAAGAATACAGCCATGATTTAAAACTCAGTGAAGTTCTTTTATAGATACTGAAAATGTTTGTTCTACTGTACAAATTATTACTACTATTATTATTATTATTTTTGCTGTGATATCATGCTTTTATTTTTTTGTCATTTGTCTATTCTTACAGGTATACAGTCCATATGGTTGAGAGAGTCTAGTTCATTTGACTTCAGCAGTCACTCCCCCTGCACCCTTTCTGCTTACGCCACTGGAGAATGTGCCAACTTCAAACAGATAGGGTCTCAGTAGGAATCGAACCCAAGACCTCACTGCTGTGAGGTACATACAGTAGTAGTGCTAAACACTAAGCCATTCTTGCCTACTTTTGAAAAAGCATTTCAGGGAGACTGTGAAAGTGACCTATCATTGTATTTTACAAGAGGTTCCATATACTATAAGTGGCCACAAGAAACCTTATTTAAAATGCATGTAGCCATAGAGATCATTGTGCCTTATAACCAATGCAGGGAAATTGCACTGATGATCCTATTTGGATGTATGTATCTCTGATTTATTTATTTTTGCCAAGATTGTAAGAGCTGCATAATGGGGACAAGGTGCAATAAGGGAGATTGCTGGTCTACTCAGGGAGCCAGGGAGTTTGCTATTGTTTCAGGGAGTCTCCTGCAGAATGAGGGAGGGTAGGCAACTGTGCACTAAGCCATCTGTGCTGAAAGAAGTGAGAGTATTTTTGAGATTTCCATTGCAATTTTGTGAATAGCCCTTTTATAGAGTCACTGTGCTGTACACTTCATATTGAGATCTAAGGTAATTTTTCATTTGTTCTGTTTTGAGGGTAAACATACATTGTGATCAGCCTTTAGCAGAATAAGTGAATTGCCATTCACAAAAAAAGAGGAGATTTGGTCAAAATCAAGTTGCAGATGAGCAATGGCTTTGACTGATAGATTTTAAACTTTAAGTGTAGTAAATACTAAACAAGCCCTTATTTAGCATTTATTACAGTAGCTGTTTTAAATCCATTGGATACATCATTGCCACTTTAAAATCCCAGCTGTTAGTAAATCTATCCCATAGTCTCTTAATACATGAAAGGACCACACAAAAGGCCTTTGTGTTTTGTTTTTGTGCATTAAATGGTTAAATGCAGGGATGGAAGATCAGCGGAGAGACTTGCATGAATATAAAGAGTATACAGGCAATGTCCTGCACTGCATGTATGTCATGGTTTTATTAGACATACAGTTATGATTAACAATATATTTTACAGCTAACAGCATTATAAAATCACATTCAATATTTACTAATAATGATTTACACAGGAGTATAACCTTCTGTTAATGTATGTAATTATAGAAGAGCGGAACAAACAAGGAGAAATAAAAAGGAGTGTTTAAAGTAAAATGTAGAGGTTGAGTTATGAATAGTCCTAGTTTTCAGTAATCAAAAAAAATGTTGTCATTATACAGTTGCTGAGCCATGGAGAAATGCCTTGAAGATACTGAAACAGAGCAGCTAGGGTTAACTACTGCTTAGTAGATTGTTTGAGGGTTAAATAGACTTTCTCATTCAAAGCCTAGCGATAACCCTTTGTTGTATAAAGAGAAGCGAGAAACAAATTGTCATTCGTAATTGGGTTCTTCATCATTTGATATCCTAGCACCTTATTTTGCACTATTTGGCATACCATAAACAACTGTTTTGTGACTGAGCATTACCCTAAAATGTTGCACAATTTGTAGTGAATAATAAGTGCACCCAATGACACCACAAGCTTTGGATGGGCTCTGTCAATCTTGTTTAAAATGATCAAAATGACAGTCACTTTGTATTGTGGTGCTGGCTACTCCCCATCACCTTATGATTTGGCCCCTTGCTGACTGAATCCAAATCAAGTAAAGGTCAGTGATTCTCCTGGTATGCTGAGCATGACCTAGTGACCTTACTGGGGAGACGGTTGACCTTTGTTGCTCTTGCTACACATTTACATCTGGCACAAATACAGTATGTATGCTCTGGAGGACTACAGTGTATTTGCTAACAAGTATGTAAATGTGCATTAACCTATAGCAATAGCAACCAATTATATATTTGCGTTCACTTCTCAGTCAAATAGCGTGTTCAAAGTTAATTAGAGATTGTTTGATTAAAGTAGTGTAACTACATATATTCAATGTGTTAAATTATTTTAATGAAAATGTATTCCTCTATTTATCATATGAAGAAGCAGGAGATGAGGTTTTTCACTATTTAGCAAACTCAAAAGGTGTTTTGCTAATTAACAAGCTCAAAGATAGCTTCCCATGGAAATCCATATGGCAAATCTATTCTATGCTCACTTCTTCCTAAATAGACCCCGTAAGCAGACAAAATATTAGGATATAATGTAGAGGACACTACATATTGCTTATATGTTAGAACAGCTCTTGTTAATCATAATACGAACAAGAAGTTGCTCAGTGCATACTGTAGAGTGTTGCCATATTTATGCGAACGCCCTTTCCACAACCTTAGCTACTTTCTTTAAACAAGAAATGTATTATGGGGTATTGCAGACAGTTGTCACAGAGTGTTTCCAGTGGACCAATGATACTGGGATGTCCATGTAGATATCTAATACATGGAGTTCTAAATAATACCCCTTTTCCACTGATACTAAAAATAATACCCCTTTTCCACTGATACAAAAAATCCTGGGTTTTTGTCAGTAGAAACAGCTCATATCAAATCACATCCAGTGACCCGGATATACAACCCTGCTAGTGAGCAGGGTTTCCCCCGGGAAGGTACTCGGTAAGGCTCAGTGTAAACGGGTAACCTGGGTCAATCTGACTCGGGACCTGTTTGCAGTATAGGAAGAGCCAGGACTTGCAGATGCTCTTCTCCATGCACTGATGTTGCTGACCCGGGTCCAGCTGCCTGTCAGAAAAGAGTATCAGCCGGGTCGCATCCAGGTTGGACCTGTGTACAAATCCCCAGTGAGACTCATCTTTTTAATCTGAAAGTGGTATTAGTGCCATTTTAAGTGCAATATTTGTCAAAAGCTGCACAGGTGATAAGAACACTTATAATTAGTCACTTTTTTTTTTTTAAGAGCAATAGTTGTTAACTTTAGAAATGTACTCATGTTCTTTTGAGTTAGCGAATTAGAACAAACTAAACTGATGTTCTTTGTTTACACTTTTGAATAGTCTTAATTATAATTTGAAATCCTCTGATGACTGTAAATAGATGGTGCAGAAAAGAACAATCAACAGACCTTTTCAGAAACGTTCAAGGTTCAGTTACCAAACCACACATACACAAGTGATCTTTATTTACACATTCTGATGTCAGTAAATATGAGTTAGAAGATAATAATCTTAGCTGATTCTCCTCTACTAAATATACATATTTTACATTACTACTTCTTACAGTCCTTAATACGTTTTAAAATGGGAAAAGCATGCAACTAAAAGTCATGTGATCCTCCCCTCTCTGTCCATAATGCACAGCACTCTATCGGCCCTTGCAGAGGTGGCATAACCAAATAGTATACTCTCAAACAGTTCTCTTTATCCCTTGTTAATTTCCTATTTATGCTGCAATGGGAAAGTGACATTTAATATTGAGAACTGCTTCTCACTTTTTGCCAACTGGTCTGTCCGTGAATGCTTTGATAACTTTGATGTCAGGCCCGGCTGAGAAGAGGGATCCGATGAACGAATCAGAGCTGAGGAAGTAGAGACCACAGTAATGATGAAGCGAGGAGGACAAATATAGTTCCTTCTTAAGGACTACTAGGCTTTCCGGGGAGTGTGGATGCCCGGGACATGGTGTGGTGTTTATGAAGTTTGGAGAGCTAGAATCAGAAGTGATTGTAACAACATAGAGGACAGAATGAGCAGGATAAAGGTGAGTATTTACTGTGGCTTGGAAACATAAACTGCAATACTTGAGAAACAGACTGTGGAGCAGGACCAGTTTGCTGGATAGCCGGGACAGTGCTGCAGAACTTGAGAACCAAACTGTGGAGCAGAACCGGTCTGCAAAATAGCTGGGACATGGCTACAGTACTTGAGAACTGAACTGTGGAGCAGGACCAGTTTGAAGGATAGTCAGGACATGGCTACAGTACTTGAAACCCAAACTGATATATACTGTGTCCGGACTGGAACCAGTATATGCTCTAACTAATCTGGAGCTGGTATATGCTGGAACCGGTATGGGGCCAGTATTTGCTGTGACCAGGCTAGAACCGGTATATGCTGGAACCGGTATTTGCTGTAACCATACTGGAACCGGTATTTGCTTGAACCAGTATTTGCTGGGACCGGGCTGTAACTGGTATATGTGGCAACTGGCTGGAACTGGTATAAAGTCAGTGGGTGTTGAGATTACACACCACAGTAGTCCATAGGCAGGTAGCTAACAGAGAGAATCCCAGCAGATCTTTATAACCCTGGGTGACTGCAAATTGGCTGGGAGCATCATGTGATCACGGACTGGCTTCCAGTTGGTGTTTGACCCATCACCGGATCCAAACTGTCATGGCTGTGCCCATCTCCATACTGGAGAGAACTCTGGAGTGGAGTCCACTAGCAACTTGCAAAGGGAAAAGAGACAATACCTCCACATGAACTCTGCTGTTCAGGACTAGCACTTCCAGCTTTATACTAACTCTGTTGTAATCAGGAGTATGCAAGCTTCACAGTCAGTGAATCCTCAGGTGCACAATCAGTTAGCAGCTTGGAATACAAACACATGCTGAATCTTGGAACCTGAAGCACTGGCGTTTCTATAATGAGTGCAGTGTGTGTGGTGAACACGGGCCCCCGAGTCCAGAGGGGCCCCCCACCGCACCCATTTGTAAAATACTCACCCCTCCGAAGTCCAGCGCCAGCATCCGCAGCACCGCTAGAACACAGTGAAAATGGCCCAGTGGCCATTTTCACGTCATTCTGCGCATGCGCAGTAGAGAAATCTCAGAGAAAATGGCCACCGTGCCATTTTCCCGGAGATCTGCGCAGTAGTCTGAGCCCTCTAGTGCTCAGACTCTACAGCGCTCCGGGCAGAGAGGAGGGGTCCCGACGGAGGAGGCTGAACACGGGCCTCCTCCTCTCTTAAAACGCCCCTGACCTGAAGTCTGCATGGAGCTTAGTAAGACTGAGAGAAATCCTGAAAACACTGCAAAACAGGAGGTAAGGCACAAGGACCACTTAGTACATGGATGAAATAGGTCAGGATTGTTACAATTGTGGCCCAATATAAGATATTTTTCAAATAGTACAACAACCTTCCACATCACAAAATAAATTATCCTCCCCTATTTGCGGTAACAGAGCAAGCATGGACCATGTGGTTAGAAGTCCCATAACCAATAGTTCAAGGGAAACTCAATGCCAGTATTCAATTGTTATTAAACAGTAAATAAGCTTCCCCTGGTAAGATAAACACCACCTTAAAAGCATCTTGGTGGAAACTACTGATAGCCCTCAATGTATTGATTGCAGTTTCATTGGAGTTTCGTACAGCTTTCCAGCTGGTAAGTGTATGCTGCAAATGGGTAGCATTGCAGGGATGCTGGAACACATTGCTGATGGCAGGTAATCTCCATTCTCTCCTGGAGCGAAGGGGAAGACATGTGTCTTCCAATGTGATGCTCTAATACAGTAAAAAATAAAATGGCCTCTGACCATGTTCAGTAGTGATCTTGGCAGCCATCTTGGAATAGGTCATGATGCCTCTCTAGAGGACACGAAGGCTGGAGTCTGCGCAGTAGTGCACTTATCTTTCAACAAGTTCATCTGTGTCCATATGCATATCCAGTTACTGCCCAAGAATGCCTAATATATTCCAATACAATTCAAACACTGTGCATCTCAATTGCTACTGCGACTCTGTGTTCATAGTGTATTGTATGCCCTATACAAGTTGTTAGGGATTTTGGTGCACACACAATAGCATTAAGTCACTAAATTCCAAGAACATCAGCATTGCGTTACATTCAGGACTTAGTGTGTAACAGAGCTGTTAATTTCAATGTGCCTTTCTAACTATTATTAAAAAATATCTCACACTGCCTTTGCCAAATACATCCCATGAGTATGTGGTGAGTGGAGAGTGACTATGTTGATATGGCAATGCTGGTGTTGGGAACCTGACATGGTTCTAGATAAATAATAGCAAAGGTTTTTTTTTTATTATTATTTCAAATAAATTTGTGATTGTTCCTAAGCAATTGTGATTATTGTTAATTATATGTAAGAAAAATGTAGCTATAAAACAGATTCCATATAAACTAAACTTCACCCTTTCACTATATTTAGAAGAAAATTATAAATTATTTATTTTTAACAACGTCATTATTCTCACAGTTCAGACTGTTCAGTAACTATAGAGATGAGCACTTCCAATAAAAGTTTGGGTTCTCATGTCTATGCCACATTTTACATGATGGTAATAAGTCAACATTGTATAGGAATAAACATATTTTTATTGAGCAATGTGCATAATGCTCAATTTCCCATTCTGCTATACCATTAGGCGGAGATGATCAATCTTAGTAGCAGAGCTTTGTTTCTAGGTGGGTATAACACACTTGTCCTCATGAAGATAAATATTATCTCTGGAAATAACATTGCAGCTCAGACAGCTGCCATTTGAATGACTTTGCCAAGAAAGTCTGGCAATTCTAGTGCCCTTCACTGAAAGCGATCATATTAACGCTTTATCAAGGTTGCTTTAAAGGAAATACTGCCTAGACTTGGAATATCTGTATCTTCGTTTCAATAGTTTCTGAGTCAACACAGAATTATATTAGACGTTCCAAGTACGTATATTGAGATCAAGTTAAAAAACAAAAATATGATGAATAGTCAGGACATATGGACATGATTAATGTTTCTAAAGTGTTTAATGAAATAAAAATGTATTCTATTTACTTTTATGTACTGCAACCATTTGGCCTTCATTTAGCTGCAAAGCAGTTACAAACATTCAGACTCATTACACTGAGGCCTAATTCAGACACAATGTTTACATGCAACCCTGATGTTTTGTGATCTGCGCAGATCTGTGGATGCAACAACGGTTGCAGTGCCACATAAGCAGCAGCATGACTAATATGCTGTGGCCTTTTGAGGGCGGTTAGGGACTGCGTTCTCGAATATGGGGGGTAGGATTTACTGACCTCAGCAACTGAGAAGAGTTGGCCATTCTCAGTAGCCTTAGGCTCACTCTGATTGTAGATGCAATGATGACCGATGGTTTTTATAGTGATCCATCTTCGGCTACAGCACCCAGATCTGCGATGCCAGCAGTGGATGTCTTTAGACTACATCATTTGCATATTTTAGCAGATGCTGTGGCTTTCGCGGCCATCTCTGAATCAGACCCTGAATCCTAACAAACAACCAAATATTTCCCAGCAATTTCTCTGTACTAATATTTTTGCCCATTCTTGTCATTTTGCTAAATTAATATTTTTTGCCATTTAAAGCAATTGCATTTTTACCCCTGGTATACTATAGGATATGCTAACTTGAAACATAATGAATTTAGGAATTTCTGTATTAAGACAAATATGGCCAAATTGCCTAGCTGTGTGCATGTGACATTCCTGGAAGTGAAGCGTAAGTGGCACTAGGGTGTGCAATCACCTATTACTGCTCTCTCCTATTCTACATGAGACTGAGACTGCAGAGAGGTTTGTGCGCTGCTCTCTCCCATCCTACATGAGACTGCAGAGAGGTTTGTGTGCTGCTCTATCCCATTCTACATGAGACTGCAGAGAGGTTTGTGTGCTGCTCTATCCCATTCTACATGAGACTGTAGAGAGGGTTGTGTACTGCTCTCTCCCATCCTACTGTACATGAGACTGCAGAGAGGTTTGTGAGCTGCTCTATCCCATCCTACATGAGACTGCAGATAGGTTTGTGCACTGCTCTCTCCCATCTTACTGTACATGAGACCTCAGAGAGGTTTTTTGCGCTGCTCTTTTCCATCCTACATGAGACCACAGAGAGGATTGTGTGCTTCACTTTCCCATTATACACGAGATGTCAAAGAGGTTTGTGTGCCTCTCTCTCAAATCTTATATGAGATCTCATTGAGGTTTGTGTGTTGCTTTCTCCCATCCTACATGAGATCTCAGAGAGGTTTGTTGGCTGTTCTCTACTATCCTACATGAGACCACAGAGAGGTTTGTGGGCTGCTCTCTCCCATCCTACTGTACATGAGACCTCAGAGAGGTTTGTGTGCTGCTCTATCCCATTCTACATGAGACTGCAGAGAGGTTTGTGTGCTGCTCTATCCCATCCTACATGAGACTGCAGATAGGTTTGTGCACTGCTCTCTCCCATCCTACTGTACATGAGAACTCAGAGAGGTTTTTGCGCTGCTCTCTTCCATCCTACATGAGACCACAGAGAGGATTGTGTGCTTCACTCTCCCATTATACACGAGATATCAAAGAGGTTTGTATGCCTCTCTCTCCAATCTTATATGAGATCTCATTGAGGTTTGTGTGTTGCTTTCTCCCATCCTACATGAGATCTCAGAGAGGTTTGTTGGCTGTTCTCTCCTATCCTACATGAGACCACAGAGAGGTTTGTGGGCTGCTCTCTCCCATCCTACATGAGACTGCCAAGAGGTTTGTGTGCTGCTCTCTCCTATCCTACATGAGACCACAGAGAGGTTTGTGTGCTGCTCTCTCCCATCCTATATGAGACCTCAGAGAGGTTTGTGGACTGTTCTCTTCCATCCTACATGAGTCCTCACAGATGTTTGTTGGCTGTTCTCTCCCATCCTACATGAGACCACAGATAGGTTTGTGTGCTGCTCTCTCCCATCATACATGAGACTTCAGAGAGGTTTCTGTGCTGCTCTCTCCCATCCTAGATGAGACTGCAAAGAGGTTTGTGTGCTACTGTCTCCCATCATACATTAGACCATACAGAGGTATGTGCTGCTGTCTCAAATCCTACATGAGACCACAGAGAGGTTTGTGGGCTGCTCTCTCCCATTCTACGTGAGACCGCAGAGGATTTCCTGCCACCTCTAAGATGGCTGAGGTTGGCTTTGCTATGTTTTTTGGGACCTATCTGATCTAGAATGAGTTCATTGTAGCTCTCTACAGGTCTAATTCAGTGGTGGATGCTAATAATGTCACTGCTATGCCTTCTTACACAACGGATCAGATTAGATAGACAAATGTTGTAGACACTGTCTTTGTACACAGACACCCACCGCTGGCGTGGAACCCCAGAGAAATTTGTGTATACCCCTTTAAATATAAATGACAGTGTTTACAACCTGATGATTCATTTGGCTGGCACAGCGGGGGTTAAGGGAGGGACCAGAGCCAGTTCACGTGTCCTGTTTGTGAGGTGGCAGGAGCTGAATGGACAGTGAAGGAGAGAACAGGCTGAGCCTTGTGGGAAGAAGAGGGTGGTGATGTATGTTGTTGGAGAGAAGCTATTGAAGGAGCTGGAAGTGTATCAAGGTGTGGAGTGGGAGAGCTGATTAGGGGCGAACCAGGTGGTCATGCAGGGTGGGGGACAGTAGCGCTGCAGAGCTGAAGCAGCGAAATGCTTTCATGATTGTGGAGAACCAAGAGAGTGGGGGTGACACATCGCAGCTGGGGACGTACACCACCAGGCCTATGCATAGGCATGGATGCCAAGGCCATTTTGAGAGAGCTGCAACTGCTGAGACAGATTCAGTGAGGGAGCGGAATAACCTGTGAGGTTCGGTGTGAGTAACAGAGGCTGTTGTTGCGAACTGCAGGAGGCTAAGCCCTATTGTCCATTGTCACACACATACTACTCATGACCGTATGGAGAAAAGGGGTGCTACCAGACCGTTAACTGAGAATCACACAGAGTGACCTTTGTTTAAACACAGTGTTAACCAGTCCAAAGGCATTACTTGTGGGAAGAACTTCATAGAGGCATTGAGTTGTTCTAGAAAGACTGAGTTATTCATTTCAAGAGATTTTTTACTGCAGAGATAGTGGCTTCTTAGAGATTCTAAGACACCCTCGTTACCTAAAATCTTATGCACCATTGGAGTACAGTGACATTTACTATTTTAGAACCAGGATCAATCTTTCTTCTAAAAGCGCATTTACACCACAGCCGCCATTGAAATACTGTGGCACTATAGGATCTCCTGTTTATCATTTGTCTACATCTTTCTGTACCAGTTAATGCATTGCTCTGTGTTAAAAACTCTATAAAGCTTGGTGTCATCAGTAAACACTGACACCATATTTTATAGCCAATAACCAATGCCTTTAATAAAAGATTGAAAAAGACAGGGCCCAAAATGGATTCATCTGGTACACACTATGTTCTACCATTTGTATTCTATCATTCAACCAGTTTTCTGTCAATAGACAGCCTTTTACCCTTATATCTAGTATTCTCATCTTATGTACCAAAATCTTATGAGCTTAGGACCTTATTCAGCTTCAGTTGCAGTTTTGCTATTTTAGGCCTCCCAGCATGCAAATACCTGGCAGCAATATGATTGCAATTCAGTTGCAATCTCACTGCTGAATATATGGATGCCCCCTTGCCACTGCAGCCAGGCTGCGAAGGCAGGCGCAGAGCGACCATTTTTAGGGTCGGAGTGGCCGCATGTGACGCAGCTGCCACGAACCCGCTGCCATGTCTGATGGCACGGCTGCCCAATGCCATGTCACCGCCCCATGAATGCCTCTGCTTGTCAATCAGGCAGAAGCATTCACATCAATGCAATGCAATTACATTGGCTGCCTTGCGCAGCATTGTAATATAGATTAATGTGAAACTTGAGACATTGTGATCAAACCTCCAAAAAGTTTGCTGCAATCTCCATATGTATCAAGCTCTGGAGAGTGAAACTTTCCTGAACTTGTACTTGATAGGCAACACCATCTGTAAAAGCCTATAGGGTACTTTCCCCACAAATACCCAGAGAGGGATCTAGGATCTCCTTCTGTCCCCAATATGGCTTGTGCAATAGGACTCCTGGGTCATAAACCCAGAAGACCTCACAACGTAAAATACAGGTCTTATCAGAAGACTGTCCTTTGTGTAAATATTCACAATTATTTTTATATATGTAGTGTTCATTCTAGCACCCTACACCTCTCAGAACCTGGGCAGTTCCCCAGCAGGAAAGTGGAACTGCATGGGTTGTGACAGGTGCCAGGTACTAGCATGAACGCTATATATGGCGTTACTAAACACCACTATGTATGCTAAAAGTGGCGGGATGTATCGCATACATTGTGTGATGCATGATATGTCCTGCTTATTGTTCCAAGGGATGTTAAAGGTATATAGGTGCAGAATTATTGAGTGCAGCTATGGCCTTCAGGATCTTCAGCTTTGCGTGGTTGTGAATTTTCACGGCAAAGTGGTCACGATTAGTGTGCCAGCGGATGTACGCATCTTCTGCATTTGCACCCGCAACCCATAGGATTACATGGGGCATATACTTCAGCGAACAGATCACTCAAACAAGCGAAAAAGTTGCTATCGCAATGCGTACTTATGCAGCATCAAAGATGAGTGTGGACACATTTGTACTTTTTTTTGCTTTTTAGATTGGCCACAAAGTGATTGTATTTCATTGTTGCCATTTAACCTATTTCTTGACATATCCCATTTTTACCCTCTTCACTAGTGGGAGTAATTTTATATAAAGAGGGACATGCATTTTCTTGCTCTCAAAATGTATTATCCATCAGCAACCAGAAAGCAATTTATATCTGATTTTAGGATTTATGTTAATTTTGGAAACAGCTTGATCTCAACTAAATGGTAGCAGTGTGTTTCTACACTCCAGTAATCTTTTGTGCTCAGGCTGCTTCAAAAGCTTCAAATTACATCTGTGTACTTTAAAAAAAGTAAAGTAGCAAGATTTAAAAAAAATCAAAAAGAAATAAAACCAAAATGATCTATCTATATATGTATGCTTTTTCCCCCCTTTGAGAATATTTCTTTTTGTATGCACACAAACAAGAAAATGCATTAATGATTGGTCATTTACAAGACCTCTGTCTGATACATCTTGCAAATAGTGCCCAGTAACATTTCGGCCCTTTAGAATTTACTTATGGCACATAATGTAGGAACATTATGCATAAGGTTGATTGTTGTGCTAACAGTTCAATTACACCCCCTGCTAATAGATTGCTACAAAATAGCTGTTTGGAGATTTTAGCTTTGTGAGGAGGCGGCCATAATTACATGACATCCATCAGTGACATCATCCTGCTTTAATAAAACATGAGTTTTCTGCAGTTTCAAAACTACAGGCTAAAACTTAGACTATAACAGACCTTTATTAAGCACCCCTCCAACCCCTGAAATATAATAACTCTAGCATTCAGTTATATGTTACTACTGAAAATCATTACAGAAAATATTGCTTTCTTCATACTATATTTTCAGTGACCTTTCCTTAAGCAAGCTGTAATACAATTATGTTTTCCAGCATTATGATATTTTTACATTCGAAAAATAAAGCATGGTCCTAAAGAGCTGCAGGTTGTCTTCACAATGCATGGGAAAGTTAGTTACCACATATTTAAGGACAGCATTGATAGTTACAACACCTTCAATGCTATCATCAATTCATGATGGACCATAGCAGATACACAAAAGAAAAAAAATGATTGCAAATATATTAAAATTGTATATTTGTCATATTTGAATGGGATTTTTTTTTTTTATGGAATCTGCACTGAAAGCTTAAGACCAGGCTTCCAGGCACATATATGACCAACAATGCTGGGGAATGCATGAGCAGTAGGGACTCCACCTCCCAGCATCGTGCATACAGGCCTCAGCAAAAAGAGGCATGGACTTGCAGGAATGCCGTGATCTTGAGCCACTCCCCCATTTCGGTCACTGTGTGTGGGGGGGCATGCCCAGCACTCTGTCAGGTGCTGGACATGTCCCCTGTCCCTTTCTCATGTAAATAGACGCAGTGCCATACTTGCCTACTCTCCCGCATTGGCTGGGAGGCTACCGCACTCCTGGCCACCTGAAGGGCAGGCAAGTCTCCGGAAGCTAAATGAACAAAACAGTTTAGAGAACTATAGCGCCCTCGGTGGCTGCAGCAGAGATGCACTCTGGGTATCACTCCATATCCAAATGTGAAACTGAAAAGGACACAAGTTGAGAGTACCTCTGCCGCGCACTTCCTGGGAAATGAACAAATTGGTGGGGGAATAGTGGTGATCTAGACAAAACTGAATAATAAAAAATAAAAAATATAGGTCTTAACAACACCAATGAGTCCAAGGTCTCTCTTAGTTCCTCCCAGTAGACTTCTAAATGGATTGCAGTCCTCCTGAAGTCCAACTTCCCTCAAAAAGAAAACAATGGGGCAGCAAAGTTGTGTAATATCTTCAAAGTATTCCCTTGGGAGTGGTTGAACTATGCGCACCGTACTCATGTCCTAGAGTGTACTTATCCTCATATAAAGGTATCTTTCTTTCCTAAATCTTTCCTCTGTAGTAAATGGTCACACGCACTGTAGGAGGGATCGTATGATTCCAGAGAGCACTTCTGCTTTTTGTTGGGGTACGGTAATGGAATAGTAGGGAAATATTGTCTGGGGGGACGCTTCAGGAAGGAAAGAGATTACCCGCGAGAGCCCACTTCTAGGACCCAGGCATCGGTGGTGACTTGATGCCATGTGTGGGTGAATTGAAAAAGTTGGCCTCGGACCCCGAGTGCCCCCAGGGGCTTGGTAGTTGGATGTCTGGCTGCCAAAATCTGTTTGGTCTTGGGTTTGGAAGTCTTGACTGTGTGAGACCCTCTCGCGAATGTCTGACCTTTGGCCTTGCTGTACTGATGAAAGGATGAAGTCCGAGGTTGCACTGATGATGCCCTAGGCAGACAGGCAATCTTAGAGGTGCCAATTTCTCAACATTTTTGTCCAGTTCCGAGCCAAACAGGCCTTCTTTGCATCTGAATTTGCTTTCCAAGATCAGAGCCACACAATACGGAAAGCTGAAATGGAAACAGTGGAAGTTTTAGAGGACAATTGGACTGTGTCCAGAGCTGCCTCTCCAATGTAATAGTCTGTGTCTCTGATAATATTGAATAGAGACAACTGGTCCTCAGTGGGATCAGAGGTGAAATGTTGTCAAGGTTGTTCGGCCAAGTCTCTATGGCCTTAGCCACCCAGGCTACAGCAGTAGCTGGTCTAGTTGTTGCTCCTGAGAGGGAGTACATTGACTTATCCAACATATATCCAACTGCCTATCCGGCAGATCCCTAAAGGAAGATGCCATATGGATAGGGAGTATTGAACTTTTAATTAAATGTGTCACATGAGCATCCACTGTAGATGGCATCTCCCATTTTGTACAGCAATGTGGTAAAAGATGCCCATGCGGGGTTCTTGTACTAGTGCTGAAGGGGCAGAGGTGCTGGGAGGCACCAAACAGGTTGTGCACTGACCATCCTTTGACAATTCCTGAAGTAAAACCTCTGTGTTACAGGTTTTACATGCTACCATTGTAGAAGCCCCTGACTACTTGGTCTTAGCTTTGTTAGACATAGCAGAATTACTGTGTACACACACAATTATGGCAATGTGCAGTGTGTAACAGGAGCAGTATGTGAGAAGTGCGCACATAAATTACAATACAGTACAGTGTGGTAAATATAACCCCAAACACACCAGTTTTCAAGGGTTAGTTAGACAGAAAGGGAAAGCAATATCAGACAGAGAGAGATTGAGACCATGCACCAGTACTAGCATAAGCCACATACAATGCAGAATAAACAATTTAACTGCAATGGGCACTGATATCAACTACCCTGCTCTGTAAAAGAGGCTTGGTAGGAAGCAGCGCTTTGTATAACCTGCAATGTGGTAGAAGTATACAGGGAGATTTGGCCCACTGCTCCTGAAGACCTGCAGAGCTGCCCAGCATCTCTCTGTGGAGGAGGATGAGGGAGGAGCAGCCCAGGGCGGGAAGACCGATGTGGAATGGTGCCCTGGGCTGGGGGAGGGGCAGCTGGGGAAGCACTGACCTCCCCTATCTGAACTTCACCACCAGTTCTCCTGGCCTGTCTGTGTCCCCAGCACCAGTGTACATTACAGCCCTGGTGATCTAGTGCGGCCGCATGGAACACTTATTGGTCCGGGAGCACGTCAGCACTGCTGGCCCTCTCCCCAGGCAAGCGGTAAATGGACTGCACTATACGCGGGTCCCGTGAGCGGGATATCCACTTTACCTGTCCCCCAGTGATCTGGTTGAAGTGCTAGATGCCCCTGCACCTCTGCTAGTGAAGGAATTGTGCCAGGGGTCCCACTGAAATCACACACACAGTTTGGGAATGCGGCCTGGTGGGGGTGTTGGAGCATCAGTGCTGGATTCCTAGTAGACTGCCAGATGCTGATTGCTTAGTAAAAAGTAAAAAAAATGAAAATTTGTTACAGAAAACATAAAAGTTTGTGCTGCAGTGTGCAGCTCTTGTTCAGTGTGACCAGCTCCAGGCTGGTACTGAAAAAAACCTGATGTGCCTGAGCATGGGGGCTGGGTATTAAGGCAGAGGAGCCCACTGTACCCTGGGAGTCTCACAAAGTTTTATTGTTCGGTGCCAGTCCTGGTCTCCACCAGATCATACCTCAAGGTAAACCCTGTGCAGACCATGGACCCCGATAAGAAATAACACTAACAATAAAGAAAGCAAGCAGGTAAAGCAAATTACAGAAATAAAGATAAGGCAGAGAAAGGAAAGGACAAGAAACAAAGTAGTGCAGCAAAGAAACTAGAGAGAGGAGAAAGCGCTTAAATACAACCAAAATCCAAGGACACAATTACCATTAACGAGAAAACCACTTAATTGGCTGATGATTCAGCTGAAAGAAGACTAGGACAGAGAGGCTGAGTAATTGCTTAACCTAAACTTTATAGAAAACTATAAACCCACCCCTATAGCACCATCCGTAACAACCACTGGCTCAAAAACTTACTATCAATCACCAACTCTCAGCAACATCTAAACTAAAGCAGCATAAGATTGGCATGGAAATTGGAAATCCTTTGCCAAAAGCCTCAGGGTTCAGCTGCGATCAGGTTAAAATACAGCATTTTATTAAATGAATTAAATTAATTAATGTTTACTCTGTGTGTTTATGTGTTGTGTGTGTGTTTGTGTTGGCTTACTTTGTCACTAAGTGGATACAATCAATTTATATGATCAGTATTGGATTTGCATTGTTTGCTCTGTTTAAATAGTAACTTCATATGTTTTAAACAGATAAAAAATATTCTTCAAAATTTGTCCAAACAACAGCCCCAATGTACTGCCTGGGGCCTTGGAGGTGTCAAACATTTATGGCATGGCACAAGGGCGTCTTCGTCTGGGCACCTATGCTTCGTGAGGGCCCCTATGCTTTCCAGTGTGCATGAGCATGTCTCCCAGAAAATGGAGTGGCAGCCATTTTCCCATGTGCAAAATGCCAGGAAAATGGCCACTGGCATGGTGCCCCTATGTGGAGGCACTGGTTGAACAGGTAGATAGATAGATAGATAGATAGATAGATAGATAGATAGATAGATAGATAGATAGATAGATAGATAGATAGATAGATAGATAGATAACTCAGTCCCTAAATGAAGGAGATAGATTTTTCCTTTGGCTGATTTTAAGACTGAAGAAAACCATACACTTGAAAAGCATTTGTCATGACAGTCATTCACTGTATATGTGCGAGAATGTGACTAATAGCGTCTCAACTCGAATATGCTCTGTTATGATTTATTTGATCATGGAGGAGAGTTATCAAAGCTTGGTATGAGATAAAGTGGAGAGAAATAAACTACCAACCAATAAGCTCCAAACTGTCAATTCTCTAGAGTGATCTGGAGACATGTTAAAGGCCTGATGGCATAAAAGGGGAATGTGGAAGGGTCTGTTGGCATGAAATAGTCATGTGAGTTGCTTTGGTGGCAGAAAAGGAGCATATGGAGGAGTCTGATGGCATAACAGTGGCATGTAGAGGAGTCTGATGACATAATAGTGGCATGTGGAGAAGTCTGATGAGCATAATAGGCGCATGTGGAAGAGTGTGATGGGCATAATAGTGCATGTGAAGGAGTCTGGTGTCATAATAGTGGCATGTTGAAGAGTCTGATGACATAATAGTGGCATGTGGAGGTTCAGTCTGCAGTTCTTTGTGCCATTTATTTTACCATGATGTCTGCACCTACAGACTTAGGGATTTATTTTTGCCTTGTGTAGTTGCCCTTTGTTAACATGTATCTTTGTTAATTCCTGTCTTGTTATTATTATTGAAATCATCACTATTTCTGTTAATTTATCTTGTACATAAATAATATAATTGTTGAAAAAACATCAATTACATGGTCCGATCCCTAAATTCATTATTCATAGTAAAATACATTCAAGATAATAATAATAATAATAATAATAATAATACTACTAATAATAATAATATAGTAACACAAATTAGAAATTGGAATATTGCTCATTCTCAGTAGTTAAATATTCTTTTTAGTAATTCAATTCATATTGTCCTGATAAAGTTAAAAGCTGGACTATCAGGGCGTGGCCTTGCTGCTGCTGTGAGTGGAAGTGTCTCAGCAGAGCTCCGGGATTTCGGGCACTTCTCTCCCTCCCTGCACACCCATCTCTTCCCCTTTCAGCCTGGTGCATTCTCCCCCCTCCTGCTACTGTGAGCAGGCTGGTTGGTGAGGTCCACGGAATCGGGGAGCGCTCCTGGAGGCTCCAGCGGATTGCGGCCTACCTCCTGCCCTGAAGCCTGGGACTAAATTTTCAAGCCTACCTGGGCCGGACTTCCGGGACCCGGAAAAACGGGACATGGCTCCGCCAGACAGCTCCTACCTCTTCCTGCAGGTTCCTGGAGGATATCTGGGGGCTCCCAGAGGCCGAGGACCCATGGGCCCTTGTACTTTCACTCCTGGGTGCCTGGGATCCACCTCTGTCTCCAGCTGGGAGGGAGACATTCACAGCCGGTAGCCATCTTGGATTCTCCAATCTGTGCATCTCTGCAGCTCTGTCCCCTTCTGAGGCTGAAACTGAACCGTGAGGTGGACCAGGACCAGTGATATCTGCCTGGGGCTTTCCTCCAGCTTTTACTACTTCATCTCCCTTGGGGTGTATACTCCATTACGTGGTAGTGCTGCCGATTCCTACTGGAATCCCCTGTACTGGATCTGTGAGTACCCCCTCGCTGGGATTTGTTGTGCCTCACTCATATTTGCCATTTCTCCCCAAACCTGCAAAGATCTCCTGCATGTAATAATGTTTGGATAGGGATGTGATGTGCTCTGTCCCCTCTACGCCTCCACCCGGGGTTTTCATGCATACATAGTAGCTTCTGTTTGGAACCAGCATACTACTCTGCCTCCAGGGATTGTGACGCATTGGCCTCCCAGTTTCACTCATCTACTCCTTCTACCGCAGCCCTTTAATGATGCCCCCTAAAAAAATTAAGGACGCAATCCCGCCCCGGTGGCCTTCTCTAATCAAAAAGGGGCGCGTATTTCCTCGCCTCCTGCCGGCAGCTCCATCCCATCGTGCCAACCTGACCGTACTAAGGAGAGCTCTGGCCATTCCTTATCGGACCCTGGGGAGGACTCTAATTCTACGGATCCTCTCACTGTCAAGACTCTGAGTCAATTTCTTGCTGCTTTTAAATCTGAGCTCACTCAAGACCTCTCTGTAGCTATCCGTGAAGTTAAAGTGGAGCTAACTGCTGTAGGTGATCGTACAGACCATCTTGAACGTATAATGGAGGAACTGGTGTCCTCTCATAATGACCTTATTTCGGCCCATGACCGACAACAAGCTGAGATGGAGACATATAAAGACAAAATGGCGGATATAGAAGACAAGTCGCGGAGAAATAATATTAAAATCCGGGGTATCCCAGACTTGGTGGCCAATTCGGAACTTCTGGACTATGCTATGTCCCTCTTCCGCAAACTGCTACCTGGGGTGGATGACAGGGACCTTCTCATCGAATGCATTCACCGGCTTCCGAAACCGCGGTCAGTCTCCGCCTCCTACACTCGGGATACCCTCCTCCGTGTTCACTTCTTCACGACCAAGGAATGGATAATGCAAGCTGCTATATCTGCATCTGATTCAGATTCGCTTGGAGGCCTACAAATATTTCCTGACTTCTCTGCACTGACCATCTCTAAACGTAGAGCTCTGGCTCCTATCACGGAGGCACTACGTTCTCCTGACATTAGATAAAGATGAGGCTTCCTAGTGAAATTGGTGATTTCCCATGAGAATTCCTCCTACATAGTTGCCACTCTGGATGCTGGGGTTAAGCTGCTTAATGACTGGGATATTTCGGTCAAAGTGCCCTCTACATTGAAACCTCGCCTGCCACTTACCCGTGAGTGGTCTGCAACCTGACTGAGTATTCTATGTTCCAATTAATGTAGTTCCTGGTTGATCTTCATGTTTGGTTGGGGACTCTGTCCCCCCTATAACGCATACCAGATACGTGAGTTTATCTGTTATATATGTGTATGCTTTTGGTTCCTCCATTTTCTGTTTATATTACTATGTGTACTTGCATTTTCCTCTGATTCTATCTCTTTTATCCTTCTTTTTCTTATTTCTGTACACATGAGGTTATCTCACTAGTCTCTTACATTATTTGTTGATGTGCTTGTTGGTACCCTTATTGGTACTGTAGTTTGGCTATACGTTAGTGCTCCAGGTATACATGTGCCTTTAGTACTCCGGGAGCTGCTACTACCGCCACCTCCCCATACTTTTTCTACTGCATACCTTTCCCCTGCAGTAGCAATGCGGTCCCAATATACTGGGCCATTTTGGTTTTTCCTGCCTGTCCTTTCCTCTTTTTTCCCTAGTTTGTCCCCCCCCCCACCACCCTATTTGGGAGGTCAGCTGTTTTTGCTTTTTCTACTGTATATTTTAAATGATACGATTATATTCATTGAATGTTAAAGGGTTGAACTCCTCCAATAAACGCAGGCTAGCCTTGTCCACTTTTCATAAACACAGAGCTGACATAGTTGCTTTGCAAGAAACACATTTTTCGTCAGCAGGTCCTCCGGCTCTGAAAGACCGGAGATACCAAGTTGGCTTTTTTGCAAATGGCCCCTTCAAGCGAAAATGGAGTGGCTGTTCTTTTTCGGAGCTCTGTTTCATTTGAACTGCTGTCCCAGATAGTTGACAAGAATGTACGTTTCCTCATTCTAGTTGGAAAATTGGAGGATAAGATGGTTACGATTGTAACTCTCTACGCTCCCAATTCTAACCAAGTCCCGTTCCTTAGAAAACTTTGCTCCACTATTGCGAGGGTTTGGCAGGGTGCCCTGCTTATGTTGGGCGATATAATTTAGTGCTTGATCCTAAATTAGAGAGATCTCCTGGATCTTCTTCCCAGATATCTGCGGCTCCAGCTGGCCCATCTCTAGCCTTCCATAATTTGCTGGCAGAATATGAAATGTATGACTTGTGGAGAGTTCAGAACCCAACTTCGAGAGATTATACGTATTTCTCTCCAGTGCACAATTCCTACTCTCGCATAGATCTTATTCTTTGTGATAAGTGGACTATGCAGCACTCAGCACAGGTGGATGTTCTGCCTATTTCCTGGTCCGATCATGCTCCTCTCCTATGGTCTTGGAATATTTGCCACCAATTTACCCCCCGCCCCCCCCTCGGCCGTGGCGCCTATCTGCCCACCTGCTATCGGACCCTATATCTAAAAAAGCGATTGATGATTGCATCTCCCTCTATATGGAAACTAATTCTCCCTCAGATACTTCTATCACGACTTTCTGGTGTGCCCTTAAGGCAGTTGTGCGAGGCACTGCGATCCAATCTGGTGCTAGACTCAAATGACAAGCTATCCAACAACAACAAGACTTGGAATCTAAACTTAAGGAGGTTGAAGATAGGAATAAGCTCCACCCGTCTAGGGCCCTACGTAGAGAATTAAAGGATATCCGAGGCCAACTTCAGAAACTCCTTATGAGATGGATCCAGTTTGCTTTAAATAGGTTGAGACAGAAATTTTACCTGACTGGTAATAGACCGGGGAAAATGCTGGCTTGCAAGCTCCATGCTTTCCAGGCTCGTACTAGGATTAGACATCTAATGTCTCCTCAGGGTGGTAAAATGTCCAATCCATATGACATAGCGAATCAATTCGCTAGATATTATACCAAGTTGTACAACCTTTCTTCTGATTCCCTTACTTTTCAACCCACTCCTGATTCTATACGATCTTTTCTAGCCGACGTCAAACTCCCCTCCCTCTCTGCGGAACAGCTTGCAACATTAAATGCCCCATGGACCTCCTCCGAGGTAGTTCAAGTAATGAAATCACTCCCGCATAATAAAGCCCCCGGTCCAGATGGCTTCATTAATTAATTTTACGTCTCTCTCTTCATTAATTAATTTTACGTCTCTCTCTGCGATGAACTATCGCCCACCCTGACCTCCTTATATAATTCAGTCTCCTCTCTTGGTGCTTTCCCTACAGAAATGCTGGAGGCTCAAATTATCACTATACCCAAGCCAGGTAAAAACCCTGCGCACTGTCAAAATTAAAGGCCCATTGCACTATTGATCGGCGATATTAAAATCTTTGCCAAACTGTCGTTTTTCGTTTAAATGTCTTTCTGCCATCTCTCATTGCCTGCGACCAAGTTGGGTTTGTGCCTGGTAGACAGGCGTCTGACAATACCCGTAGAGTTTTTGACTTGATTAATATTGTTCCCTCTACCTCTGGCCTTCTCCTGCTCCCTTTAGATGCCAAGAAGGTGTTTGATAGACTGAACTGGCAATATATGTCCTCGGTTCTAGACAAGTTTGGTTTTAGTGGCCATATTCTTTCTTCGGTTTTATCTCTATATAGCTCCCCCTCTGCACGGGTATTTAGTAACGGTTTACTCTCCGATACATTTCCTATAACAAATGGAACCCAACAGGGTTGCCCTCTATCACCCTTAATATTTACGTTGGGCATAGAACCCCTTGCTGAGAAGGTTAGGATGTCTGGGGGCTTCCCAGGGGTGACTATTGGCACTACTACTCACAAGTTGTGCCTCTTTGCGGACAACATCTTTCTGGTTGTCACAGACCCGCTATCCTTCCTTCCTTGTTTGCATGCTATCTTGGGACAGTATAGTGAAGCTTCCTTTTATAAAATTAATACGACAAAAACAGATGCTCTCCCCATTAATATTCCAGCTCCTATAGTGTTCACCCTTCAATCACAATATCTATATAACTGGCGTTCGGCTTCAATTCAATATTTGGGGATCCAAATTCCACCTTCTACGGGCCTCTGTTTTTGATGTTAACTTGCCTCCACTCATTAATAGTTTTTTAGACCTGACTAAGTCCTGGTTATCTTATGATATTTCATGGATTGGCCGCCTAGCAGCCTTCAAAATGACTCTCTTACCTAAACTCATGTACTTATACCGAACCATACCTTTTCTTTTCCCTAAAACGTACCTTGATAGATGTCATGCTACGCTGTGTCTGGAATGCACGCCCACCCCGATTGGCTCAATCCAAAATGATTCTCCCTCATAGAAAGGGAGAGCTAGATATGCCCGACCTGGTTCTTTACCAGGAGGCATGTGTGCTGGCCCAGCTAAAATACTGGTTGAGTGGGGCGCCTGCAGTGGGATGGGTATCTCTTGAACGTACTGGGAGTTTGGACCTTCCCTTAGAAGACCCTTTTAAGATACACCCAAACTGTAGACCCCGCTTATTGTCCCTCCTCCCCGCCACTAGAACATCTTTACAAATCTGGGATAAATTGGTGACTCACCTGCCTGGACATCAATTTCCATATTCTACTATCTCACTACGAGCCATAGCTAAATTAATCCCTAATTTAAATCTCTCTACCTGGTTTGTTTGTGGTTTGACTGTCTTGGGGGACCTTATGGATGGTAATGTTATACTATCGTTTTCTCAACTCCAGTCTCGATATAATCTCCCCAGTGGAGAATTATTGCATTATTTCCAAATTCACCACTGGTACAAAGGTTTGCCTAGACAGGTGGCTCCCCCGAACCCGTTATCCCAGGTTGTCTTAACGCGTGTATCTCTGTGTGACTCTAGAGGGGACATCTCGTTTTGGTACAGGACACTTGTCAGCTCGCTTACTACTACTAAGTCTAATGCGCAGCTGAAATGGGAACAAGACTTGGATCTTCCCCTATCTGAAGCCCAATGGGAACAAATTTTTATTTCTTCTTACCGAATTTCCAAGTGCTTGAATCACACGGAGATGCATATCAAACTCCTTAATAGACTATATTTAACACCGGATAGGCTACATACATTCTGGCAGTCTTGTTACAAATATTGCTGGCGTAATTGTGGGGAAGTATGCCATATTTTCCATATTTTATGGTCCTGTCCTTCCCTTCGACATTTCTGGAGCGAGATATTTGCTTTGATTAATACGGTCTTACACCTGTCCCTCACCCCCTCTACGGCCATGGCCCTGCTCCACATTTTTCCTGCTGAGATACCACCTCATCAGAGATATCTGGTGGGGCACATTTGTATAGCTGCCAGGGCTGCATTGGCCCAAAGTTGGAAACAAGCTTCTCCCCCTCCTCTATCACTAGTCACCAACAAAATTCAATTCCATTTTACTATGGAAACTGAGTTCATGCCTTACTCTTCTGCGGCCTCTTCCCCAATGGTGAAATGGAGAGCATGGCATGACTACGTCACTGCTGGAGGGGGTGTTTCGCCTTCCCCCTAACTGACTCGGCATATACTTCCGCTCTGTGCACCAGCTCTGCCTTACTAGCCCTGTGTCTATTATTGATTATCTGTTTATTGATGTTTTCATGTTTGACCCGTGTTTATCTTTATTTGTATCTTTTTCCAAGATGACTTTGTATTTTTCCTATTGTATTGTTAGGGTCTCCTGCTCTGTGCTGCCACGTCGTCATGGCAACCGGGAGACAAGTGCTAGCGGAGTAACCTGAGCGTAGCTGATACTCCGGTTCGGGTCTTTTGCTGTGCAGTGGTTACAGGCTCTGTGCACGGCAGGGGATCCGGTGCTGGTTTTTGTGCTCACAGTCTGTGAGGTCTGAGTGGGGCGTGGACAGCACCTGCTATATAAACCCTTTTCTCAGGTTAGGCAGATGCTGCTGAATCTTTGTTGGTTAGTCAGTACCTGATGGCTAGCTAGTACTGTGTAAACTTTGTATTTGTTTGTTGCTTACTGCAAATAGGCCTTGGGATTTGGTATTACACTCTGCCAATCCAGACCTAGCAGTAAGACTGGAGTCAGTCGTTTAACCTGCTGGGGTTCTTTTGCTACTCTGTGAACCTAGCAAGTTTGCGGCTGTATTCTCAGACTTGCCTGCCAAAATCCTTTCTCACTGTGCAAGGTGTTCAGGTGTCAGTTTAGTGGCAGTAAGCTGAACCAGTGCACTGTAAGTGAGGACTAGGATTGTGGAGACTCTCCTTGTGTCTATTATTCCATCTCTGACCAAGGAGTTTACTGCCACACCCGTTGGTAACCCTTTAGGGTTTTGCTGTTGCCCTTAGCAACAGCATTTCGGGTTCTCTACGTATTAAATCACTACATCTCGCTTCTTTCCATCTGAGCATTCCTAATACTAGGGAGACACCCAGTTTCTTAGCCTTTGGGCTTCTCTGTTCACTTTGTGTTTATTTTGTTACCCTATCACCTTCTGTGTATGTAATGTCATATTCCCCAGTCTGTCTGTGAGTTCATTTGTTTTGCATCCCTCACCGTTCAGACACCAGTACATTCCTGCTGGCACTGGTGTGCATAACATGTATCTATATTGGATTGTTATAATTTACTTTCTGACAATTTTGATATTTGCATGTTTACATCCCGTTCCCTTGGTTTATGTACCCCCCCCCCCCTTCCTTCCTTCTTTCTTTTCTGTACCCCTTCCCCTTGCAAAAAGAAGACTTGTTTTCAATAAAAAAATCTATGAAAAAAAAAAAAAGCTGGACTGTCAAGTCTATAAATACATAACTTTTATCTATTTTAACTCTATGGGGTCTATGCAGTTAATTTATTATTAATTTATTAATCAGGACAACCAGTTTCTGTGGCTTATTTATTGCTATCTACTGCTAGTTAATGCCGCCTTCATCTATTTGCAGATATCATTGCCTTTTTCGTTCACTGGGTACACCAAACTTGGTAGATATGCACGCCCCTTCAGTGGGGATCCGTTTGGCTCACAATCTTTGCAACATCTGACAGGTAGAAACCGGCTGTGCAATACATGGGAACTCTTAGTTTCTCCAGCATGACCGGATATTTCCCATATAGCGCACGCAGCTACATATGTTTTTTATGGTACCTTTTTATTCAGAATTATATATATATGTTGTTAACTAATATGACTGCTGACCCCTCTACGTGCCCCCTCACAATTTTTTATTAACCAGCATCTAAACCCACTCCCTCCAAATGTGTGAGTGGGGTTGGAAGGAGGGATGAGTATAACGGAGTATAATTGAGGGACGTTAATGTTGTGAACAAGAGATTAGCTTGTGTTTCAATATGAGGGTGAAGGGGTTGAGGATCTTAATGACATTAATTATGATGAAGTGTTTTTTTTATGAGACAGAGAGGTAATAATTGGGTTAATGACTATGAATACAATTTATCGATGTGGAACTTAATATGGGGATGAGTGAGTTAATTATTATATAGTGGTTAATGATGACTGGAAACTAAGATCTAATTATTAATATGAATGCATGGCTAACTGTATGATATAATGTGGAAGGTTTTGAATTATTTTAAAATTAATTGGAAGGGAGTGGAAACAGTGGTCAAAATGGAAATGCAGAAGTGTAGTTATGGAAAATGTGTGGGTATGGCAGTAGTTCACTTAGCTCAAAGCTTTAGAGAATTGAAATTCATTTTTAACACTAATTAAACACAAAGATGTATTATTTGATGCAAGGCTATTAAATGTTTTCCTTACTTTTTCCATGTCACATGTACCTCTTGCCATATTTGTGAAGCGCTCGGAAATATGATGCACTGTACACAGAGTATCACGTATGACGCAATCGTGTAATTCCGCGAAACTCCGACCCCCTCGAGTAGAGTATTTGGGAAGAGGGGAAGCAGGGAACCACGATCACACACCGTGCCTGTCTCTAGAAACGGCACTGACACCTGCATATGCCACAATACAGGACATGCAGTGCATAGTCCAGCCAGACGAGAAACAAGGCCGCCACAGTACTTACCCACAGATACTTAGCACAGAAATGTGTTTTCACCTAATTTATGGATGCTAAATTCAGTGGAAAAATCAGCTTTTCTTTATCACATCACATTTATTAGATACACACAAATAACAATAGCGGTAATAGCTATATCTGAAAAAAGTAAGTTACAAATGTAGCCATGCATACTCACATGCGTACGCATCATGGCAGCAACTGAACGTGCCTGGGTGCAACTATTTGCATGTGCACATGCTGTATACGTGCACACTTGCTGCAGCAAGCTACTCACTGGTGCGATTAGTCATACCTGCGATGACAATAGCCACAGATATAGCCACACTAATCGAAATTCTACACACTGCAGGTGCAATCCAAATTTTGATCCGAATGTCTGTTTGGGTATTATCGTTCAAGCAACACAAGCCATGCATCAGTGATGATGTCATTATGTCAACCCCGTTTTCATCCCCTTAGGGGAAGTTTGTTAAAATTCTAATTATGCAGTTCCTGTTTTACACCTGAAGAATACCTCTGTTAAATTTCAGCTTCCTAAACTATTGGGAAGTAAGAGAATTAGTGATGAGTCAGTCAGTCAGTCAGTGACTTCCCAATGGTCGCTATTATAGCAGGAGAGTTCCGTTTTTCGGACACTAAACTGCCTTCCTACCCATGCATTGCAGTATCCATCAGTGTGTGTGTGAGGCCCCTTCTCACCCAATGTACCACTTAGCAGAGCAAGTGGGCAATAGTTAATAAGTGAATACGCATAGTGTCTATTAATTGTAGAGAGGGACCAGAGGCATATCCCCAGCATGCTGAAAATAGGGAGCATTGCATTTACCTTGAGGCCATGCCCCTTTCCATGAGGCCAAACCCTCTTTTTCCACACACGTCTCAATATCCAATTCAAACAAGGTGGGAGGTATGCAGAACCATACACATATGCATGTGTCACACACCAGAGGCAGCGTTCGCCGCGCTTACCCCTGCGTGTCTGCTGGTCGGTGTTGCGGCCTCTGCCTTTGGTGGGCCACGGGATCCGGCGTCTGGTTAGCGCGGCTACCAGCGGTTCTCCGGGGCATGGGTGCCGCCATGACACCCGGCATCACGCGGACGGGGGGCAGGTGACGTCATCAGACTGCTCTGCCAATCCAGCGCTGGCGGGAGATTCAGAGTCAGACGCCAGACAGAGCTTCAGTGCCTGAGTATCGTCTTTCCCTGACGTAGATGCCAGTGCTCCTGTTTCCGGCAAGGATTCCTGCAGTCGTACCCCAGTGCCTTCGGCATTTCCAGCTGCCAGTTCACTGCTCCAGCTTCGGTGTATTCAGCGGCCGGTAACCTTCCTGCGTTCCAGTCATCCGTGCTCCTAGGAATCAGCGTCTCAAGTCTCCGTTCACAAGTTCCATAGTCCAACAGCGTCTCAAACCCCTGCACTTCAACTCCTCACTTCATCAGTGTCTCAGTCTCCGTTTTCAAGTTCTACAGATCCACAGCGTCAGAAACCCCTGTACTTCAATTCCTCACTTCATCAGCGTCTCAGTCTCCGTTCTCAAGTTCTACAGATCCACAGCGTCAGAAACCCCTGCACTTCAATTCCTCACTTCATCAGCGTCTCAGTCTCCGTTCACAAGTTCTACAGATCCACAGCATCAAAAACCCCTTCATTTCAAATCCTCACATCATCAGCGTCTCAGTCTCCGTTCACAAATTCTACAGATCCACAGCGTCTCTAAAACCCCTGCACTCCAATCCTTCACATCCTCAGCGTCTCAGTCTCCATTCTCAAGTTCTACAAATTCAAAGCGTCTGAAACCCCTGCACTTCAGTTTCTCACATCATCAGCGTCTCTGTCACCATTTACAAGTTATTCAACCATCCATGCTAATAATCATCATTCATAAGGTCCACAGGGTATCAGTGACTTTCAACATCACCCACAGTTTCTTCAATTACCAGCATCCCCATTACTGCTCACTTAACCCTCCAGTGGGTCTGGACTTTCCCTTCATTTATTCCGTTGGCATTTGACTTTAAGTTGTTTTCTTTTGCAATAAAGCTCTTGTTATTTCATCGAACTCCACTGTCAGCGTCCTGTATGAGGAGATCCTATATCAGGCCCTCCCTTCTCCAACTCAGTTGTGGTTCCTCTTCCCAACCATCGGAAGAATCCCCGAGTTCACAACACCCTCAGTCTAGGCCAGTGACAGTATACTCAGGCCACATGGACCCGGGGAATCGGAACCCAGAGGCAAGCGCCATGCAGTACCTAGTTTCCCGAGTGCAGAGTCAGGAGGCAGCACAGAATCAGGTGATGCATTATCTCCAGGAGTTATCTGGTCGGCTGGATCAAATTTAGACTTCACTGGCTTCAGTGGTTCCAGCTCCAGTTCCAGTATCCGCTCCAGTAGTTGTCTCTGGCAATGTTTCCTCCTTGTCCAGAACCAGGTCACGCCTTCAGCTTCCCACTCCTCCTCTTTATAACGGGAATCCAGAGAATTGCTGTGGATTACTCAATCAGTGTGAGGTACATTTCGAACTACTCTCACTCAACTTTCCTACTGATCGGTCTAAAGTGGCATACATTATCTCATTACTTGAAGGTTCAGCGTTGGAGTGGGTGTAACCGTTATGGGAGCGTTCTGATCCGTTAGTTTCCAGTTATACCAACTTCTTTGCCTCGTTCCGAAGGATCTTTGATGAGCCTGGCAGGACGAATGCTGCCTCAGCTGACTTGCTCCGAGTTCGACAAGGCTCTCGTACAGTGGGACAGTATGTAATTCACTTTCAAACTATAGCTTCTGAACTGAGCTGGAATAATGATGCCCTTCGGGCTGCTTTTTGGAACGGGCTCTCGGATCGTTTAAAAGACAAATTGATTACTAGAGATTTGCCAGATTCCTTGGAACAGTTGATCTCACTCTGTGTAAAGGTGAACGTAGTCGGTCTGACCGGTCGAGGTTCCAACCTCTTCCTTCTAAGCAGACAGTTAATTCCAGTCCAGAGCAAATTAATCGGTCTCGGCTATCCCCAGAAGAGCGTCAGCGTCGGCGTGAGGGTAGACTTTGCCTCTACTGTGGAGCCGCGGATCATTTCCTCAAGTCTTGCAAGTCTCGCCCGGGAAACGGGCAGTCCTAGCCTGTTCCGGAGAAGTCAAGCTAGGGGTGGTTTCTCAATCTTCTCAGGCAGTGGATTGTTTACTTTCAGTGTCTTTGTTTTCTGAATCAGAAGTCAAAACCATTAAGGCTCTGTTGGACTCAGGAGCTGCGGTGAACTTTATTTCCCTTTCCTGCGCCCAGAGTTTGAGCTTGATGTTACAGTCGGTCGAACGACCTATAACGATAACTGCTATTAACGGTGTCCAAATTCCTAATGCTTTGATTACAAGTCAGACTATGCCAATTAAGCTGCAAGTGGGAGCTTTGCACCAAGAACGACTGGAGTTCCTTGTGATTCAGGAGATGTCTCACGATCTCGTCCTTGGTCTTCCCTGGCTCAAGCTTCACAACCCTCATGTCGACTGGAGGTCGACACAAATAATTTCTTGGAGTACTTTCTGTCACTCGAATTGTCTTACTCCTGTCTTCCCACTTCGTGCATCGGCTAAGTCGGACGTGGAGTCTATTCCAGAGGCTTATCGAGAGTTTACAGATGTCTTCTCGGAACAGGCGGCCGATAAATTACCTCCGCATAGACCCTGGGATTGTCCTATTGAGCTTATTCCGGGGAAAATGCCACCTCAAGGTCGTACCTATCCTTTGTCAGTTCCTGAGACTCAAGCCATGACAGAATATATTAAGTCTAATCTGCAGAAGGGATTCATCCGTCCCTCCACTTCCCCAGCGGGAGCAGGCTTCTTCTTCGTGAAGAAAAAAGATGGAGGCCTGAGGCCTTGTATCGATTATCATGGTCTAAATGAAGTCACCATTAAGAACAAGTATCCTCTGCCGCTCATCACAGAGCTTTTTGATAGAGTTCGTGGAGCTCGAGTCTTTACTAAGCTCGACTTAAGGGGAGCATATAACTTAATACGTATCCGACAAGGGGACGAATGGAAGTTGGCCTTCAATACTAGGGACGGGCATTATGAGTACCTGGTAATGCCGTTTGGCCTCAGCAACGCCCCCGCCGTCTTCCAGGGATTCATTAATGAAGTTTTCCGGGACATGTTGTACCTGAATGTGGTAGTATATTTGGACGACATCCTGATATTTTCGAAGAATCTCTCTGAGCACAGATTACAAGTTAAGGAAGTACTCCTTCGGTTGCGTGAGAACCATCTTTATGGCAAAATTTCCAAGTGCACCTTTGAGGTCCCATCTATTCCATTTTTGGGCTACATTATTTCTGGAACAGAGTTGCGTATGGATCCGGAGAAACTTTCTGCCATTCGGGACTGGACTCAACCTCTTTCCCTGAAAGCAGTGCAACGATTTCTAGGATTCGCAAATTACTACCGGAAATTTATAAGGGGTTTCTCTACTATTGTGGCGCCTATTACTGCCCTAACCAAGAAAGGGGCTGACCCAAGCCTTTGGCCCTCTGAAGCAGTAGCAGCGTTCGCACAGCTGAAGGCAGCCTTTATGTCCGCCCCGGTACTTCAACAGCCAGATTTCCTAAAACCATTCTTCCTGGAGGTTGATGCCTCTACGGTAGGCATAGGTGCCGTACTTTCGCAGTACGCCCCAGACGGGAAGTTACATCCGTGTGGTTTCCATTCTCGCAAGTTCTCCCCTGCTGAATTAAATTATACCATTGGAGACAAAGAGCTGCTGGCAATTAAATCTGCCTTAGAAGAATGGAGATATCTTCTGGAGGGTGCTAAACACTTAATTACAATTTTTACGGATCACAAGAATTACCTGTATCTCAAGACGGCCCAGTGCTTGAATCCCCGTCAAGCAAGATGGGTGCTCTTCTTTGCTAGATTTTCGTTTATCATTAAGTACCGGGCTGGAACTCTTAACACCAAGGTGGATGCCCTATCCCGTTCCATAATGTCTTCGGATGAGGAGAATATAGCCGAAAAAGCATTGATCCTCAGTCCCGTCTCTATCTCTGCGGCTCCCACTGAGTTGGGTCCTCCTCCTGGAAGAATGTCTGTGCCAGCTAAATTTCGACCGAGACTGTTGCAGTGGGCTCACATTTCCAAGTTTTCTGGCCATCCGGGAGTTCTAAAGATGTGGGAATTTCTGCGTAGATCTTACTGGTGGAAAACTATGAAGAAGGACGTCCAAGAGTATGTCAACTCGTGTCCTCAATGTGCTCAGCACAAAACTCTACGTCTGCCGCCTGCGGGATTGTTGCACCCATTGTCCATTCCTAAAAGGCCTTGGACCCATATCTCTATGGACTTTGTTACTGAACTGCCTCTCTCCAAGGGTCATAACACCGTCTGGGTGATTATCGACCGATTCTCTTAGATGGCACATTTTGTTCCGTTGACCGGATTACCATCAGCTTCTAAGTTGGCTTTGTTATTTATTCGGGAGCACTTCCGCCTGCACGGGTTACCTCTAGAAATAGTCTCGGATCGAGGGGTACAGTTTACGGCAAGATTCTGGAGAGCCCTCTGCTCGGCTCTACAAATAAAACTCAAGTTTTCATCTGCTTATCATCCGCAGACCAATGGGCAAACTGAACGCGTCAATCAAGATTTAGAGACTTTTCTCCATGTTTACCTCTCTACTTCACAAGATAACTGGGTGGAGTTGTTGCCTCTGGCCGAGTTCGCCCATAACCATCTTTATCACTCTTCGTCTGGTGAGTCTCCATTTTTATTAATTACGGATTTCATCCCCAAGTTCCGGAATTACCCATTTGTCCTCCAGAAGAAGTGCCTGCTGCAGCCTCTACTCTCCGGCATTTCAGCCAAATCTGGAGTCGAGTTCATGCCAATCTCAAGAGAGTTTCCGGTCGCTATAAGTTCTTTGCGGATAAGAAGCGACGGGCAGCTCCTCAATACAAGGTTGGTGACAGGGTATGGCTCTCTACCCACAATCTTCGTTTAAAAGTGCCCACTATGAAGTTCGCTCCAAGGTTCATCGGTCCTTATCCCGTGTTACAAGTCTTGAATCCGGTTGTCTGTAAATTGGGGTTGCCTTCCCATCTCTGGATACCAAAGGCCTTTCATGTCTCTCTTCTTCGGCCTCTTGTTTTGAACCGGTTTCATTCCAAGTCCCCAAGGCCAACCTCTGCAGAGGCTGAGGAGGGTTCGGACTTCGAGATCAAAGCTATTCTTGATTCCCGCTATCTTCACAAGAATCTACAGTATTTGGTGGAATGGAAAGATTTTGGCCCCGAGGAAAGGAGCTGGGTCAAAGCTACTGAAGTTTCGGCTCCTCGACTGGTGCGGATGTTCCATTCCAGACATCCAACAAAACCTGGAAAGTGTCCAGGGGCCACTCCTGGAGGAGGGGGTACTGTCACACACCAGAGGCGGCGCTCGCTGCGCTTACCCCTGCGTGTCTGCTGGTCGGTATTGCGGCCTCTGCCTTCGGTGGGCCACGGGCTCCGGCGTCTGGTTGGCGCGGCTACCGGCGGTTCTCCGGGGCATGGGCGCCGCCATGACACCCGGCATCACGTGGACGGGGGGCAGGTGACGTCATCAGACTGCTCTGCCAATCCAGCGCTGGCGGGAGATTCAAAGTCAGACGCCAGACAGAGCTTCAGTGCCTGAGTATCGTCTTTCCCTGACGTAGATGCCAGTGCTCCTGTTTCCGGCAAGGATTCCTGCAGTCGTACCCCAGTGCCTTCGGCATTTCCAGCTGCCAGTTCACTGCTCCAGCTTCGGTGTATTCAGCGGCTGGTAACCTTCCTGCGTTCCAGTCATCCGTGCTCCTAGGAATCAGCGTCTCAAGTCTCCGTTCACAAGTTCCATAGTCCATCAGCGTCTCAAACCCCTGCACTTCAATTCCTCACTTCATCAGTGTCTCAGTCTCCGTTTTCAAGTTCTACAGATCCACAGCGTCAGAAACCCCTGCACTTCAATTCCTCACATCATCAGCGTCTCAAGTCTCCGTTCACAAATTCTACAGATCCACAGCGTCTAAAACCCCTGCACTCCAATCCTTCACATCCTCAGCGTCTCAGTCTCCATTCTCAAGTTCTACAAATTCAAAGCGTCTGAAACCCCTGCACTTCAGTTTCTCACATCATCAGCATCTCTGTCACCGTTTACAAGTTCTTCAACCATCCGTGCTAATAATCATCATTCATAAGGTCCACAGGTTATCAGTGACTTTCAACATCACCCACAGTTTCTTCAATTACCAGCATCCCCATTACTGCTCACTTAACCCTCCAGTGGGTCTGGACTTTCCTTTCATTTATTCCGTTGGCATTTGACTTTAAGTTGTTTTCTTTTGCAATAAAGCTCTTTCTTATTTCATCGAACTCCACTGTTAGCGTCCTGTATGAGGAGATCCTATATCAGGCCCTCCCTTCTCCAACTCAGTTGTGGTTCCTCTTCCCAACCATCGGAAGAATCCCCGAGTTCACAACACCCTCAGTCTAGGCCAGTGACAGCATGTCTGCCTACTTTACTACTAGTCATGGCGGTGAGCATCATATGCACATGCCCTGTACTGTACAAGGTGCAAAAGATACCCCCCAAAACAGGCATATTTTTGTCTATGTACTGTCACTTTCTTACATTTAAAAAAACAAGGAGGAGGGATATTAAAAATGGCACCTGTATGGGTGTTTTTGTGGTTCTTCAAAAACATAGTTGATCACAGCTTTTACGGGGGAAAAAAATAGCTTGGATGGTCAATACTGAAACATAGTACAATCCATACTTGCCTACTCCATATCCGGGAGACTCACGAAAGTCAGTGGCCCTCCCGGATGCCCGGAAAAGCAGGTAAGTTTGCCAGAGAATGCCTGATTCTCTACCCACTTCCTGAGTTAAGTGGGCAGTAATCACTGCATTCTATAGCAGACCACTATGAAATAGTGCTGTGTCACACCCACCACGATGCCAACTTGACCGCACGTGTCCCCTGCATCACTGATCTATTTAAACTGATTGGTTTACATGGACAACACCATTTTATCTCTCTCCAAAATTTGTTGTATCTCTCCCTCAATCTGTTTTTTTTTTCCTCTAAATATTAAGCAGTCTTGTTTTGTGGCATAATTAGTTTCATGAACCACAGGCAAACTCCTGGTTTAAAATGTTACTATATTTAATTAGTGATCATAAAACAGGCATCGTAAATTATAGTTTGCATTAAGTGCACAGAGCACAAACCTCATTTGTGAATTATTCACACTCTTGATAAATTACAGAATTAAACCCTGAAGAATTGATTATTAGATGTTGCAAAAAGGATTAATTGTTAATCAATGCAGGTAATGGTTGGCATGAATATCTTATAGTGTTTTCACAGAGTTCCTCAATGGTTGGGATAGAATCAGTAAATTGGGATTTCAAAAGCATATTTGTATCAATTTAAAAAAGAAAACACAATCTTAATTTGATTATTTGCACAAAATGCTGTCTACATGAACTTCATGCATGTAATAGCAATTTACATATGCAAACAATTCCATGAACATCTATTTTAGTGTTTATTTCACCAATTTCCAATTAGTAAAATTCCCTTAAGTTCTTATTAAGAAAATAATTCTGTACCGTAATAGTAGCTGCAGCCCTCAATAGTATAATATTGTCTATAGTATAATATATAGTATAATTCCTAGATGCAGCGGCAATGTGTAAGATCGTGCACATGCATAATGGTCTGTGCGCATGTGCAGATCACCTGGATGTCGCCGCTGCGTGCGAACGTGCGGCTGCATCCAGGTCTGAATAACCCCCTCAGTGCGGTATTCAGTTTGTTTCCACGGTTATATGCAATACTAAGTAGGATCATTTAAAAAAAAAAAAAAACAATTTAACCAATTGCTGATTTCTATTAGTGACCTCATACATTGTACACTTCAGATTGGGAATGTGGCAATGACTGTCTTCTGTGTGGTAGGCTATAATGTGATTTATTACCTGTGTAATGTTTGGTACTGTAGCAGGCAGTTATTGTCTTAATTTCTTCAAAGACCTGCAAACTTAACGATGTCTATAGGATATTACCATGAGCACTATCAGGCTGAGATACAGTCTAAACCAGTCATAGCTACTTACTCATTACTCTATTTACAGATTACTCATTACTTTTCATATAAATAATGATGAGATATCCTAATGTGCTGTATTAGGGAACTGTATTTCTCAGTGCATTTTCTTTTAAATACAGTAACAGGCCCTATCAGGGGTGTATTAATAGATGTGGGGACCGGCTTGCAGTCTCCAACCGGGCCCCCTCCTCACTCTCCTGCCTGCAGCATAGTCTCTGTAAACGATGACAGTAGTAGACTCTATCGCTGGGAAATGTCACAGTGACTAGTTTCCCGCCGATCCTCCTATTGTGCATGCGCAAAACGCTGGGAAACTGTCCACCATGCCATTTTCCCGGTGATTTTGCAGGGCTGCCACAGCGGACTTGTGATTCTGGAGGGGTGAGTACTAAAACAAATGGGTGCAGTGTGTGTGGTAGGGGCCCATGGCACCCATTATAGAATCTTATTACTAGCGGTATATTTAGTTTAGTAATACAATGATAGTAACAAATATGACATTGGTACTAAACATTACTTTTCTCTCCGGTGAGGTTCAGTAACATACACCTCCTCTGCGGCATCCTCCACTCAATTGTTGACAGCTTATCGATGTCAGCAACGGCCAGTCTGGAAGGCCTTGCTGAAGCTAAAGCTGGATAGGCTGTTGCTGAGTCCCCACTGCTGCCAATGGGTAGCGTATTGCTATAGATGGCGTAAGCAGTACAGTGATAAACAGCGGTAAGCTAAGTTTATTGCTTAAAGGAGGACATAACCATGTTAAATGGGGCCCTTAGTGCGATATAATGAATTCTTAATAATTTATCTATTTGTTGCAATTAAATAAAGAAAGTCTACAGTTTAGGCTATATTGTACTTATTTACCATACATGGTAACTATGCAGACTGTTGTCATCACTTATTTACATTCCCAGAAAATGTGAAAGAAATGAGTCAGTTTCTTAAAGGACATCTCCAGAACAACTTATTTACTTTATTTATTTATTAACAGTTATTTATATAGCGCACACATATTCCGCAGCGCTTTACAGAGAATATTTGGCCATTCACATCAGTCCCTACCCCAGTGGAGCTTACAGTCTATATTCCCTACCACATGTACATGCACACACATTCACGCTAGCAGGGCCGGTGCTATGGTGTACAGCGCCCACTTGCAAACTATAAATTTGCGCCCTCCCTCCCATACTTCGTGACACAAAAAAGGGGTGTGGTCTTACAAGGAATTGGCGTGGCCACACAATAGTACCACCAATTCAAATGATGCCACACAGTAGTGCTAACATGGTAGTTGCTCTTATTCACATTACATCACACGATAGTGCCTCTTATTCACGTTATGCCACACAGTAGTACCCCTTATACACATTATGCCACACAGAAGTACCCCTTATACACATTATGCCAACAGTAATTCCCCCTACACCTTATGTCACACACAGTAATACCCCTTACACATTATGCCACACACAGTAATTCCCTTTAAACATTGTGGCACTGTTTTTGAGCCCCTGCAGCCACTCCTGATTGGCTGCCAGTTTGCAAGCTCATGTCCTGCATCAGATTATGACACATTGACTGGGACAGAACACAGATGTGGGCGGTGGGGTGGCACAGTGACTGGGACAGAACACAGACGGGGGTGGCACAGTGACCAGAACAGAACACAGAGGGGGAATGTGTCACATAGTGACTGGGACAGAACACAGAGGGGGGTATCATAGTGACTGGGACCGAACACAGAGGGGGGGGGTGACACAGTGACTGGGAAGAACACAGGGGGCTGACACAATGGCTGGGTCAGAACAAAAGGAGGGGTGACACAGTAACAGAACATATAGGGGGTGACATGGTGACTGGGACAAGAAAAACAAAATGGTTGACACAGGGGCTGGGACTGAAGATGGGTGGGGGTTATTGGTTGACACAGTGAAAGAACATGTGGGGGGGTGACACAATGGCTGAGACAAAACATAGAGGGGTGTGACACAGTGACAGAACATGGGGAGGTGACACAGTGACAGAACACAGAGGGGAGGACACAATGACAGAACACAGAGGGGAGGACACAATGACAGAACACAGAAGGGGGACACAGTGACAGAACACAGATGGGGGACACAATGACTGAACACAGAGGGGGGACACAGTGACAGAACACAGAGGAGGGACACAATTACAGAACACAGGGGGATGACAACACAGTGACAGAACACAGAGGGGGGACGACACAGTGACAGAATACAGGGAGGGAACACAATGACAGAACACAGAGGGGGGACACAATGACAGAACACAGAGGGGACACACAATGACAGAACACCAAGGGGGGACTCAATGACAGAACACAGGGGGACGACACAATGACAGAACATAGAGTGGGGTGACACATTGACTTTGGCATTGGGGCGTGGGACAGAACACAGAATTAGCAATAAGTCCCTTGTGATTTCACCTCCCGGAACCTAAATGGTTAATTTTGTTGGGAGCCAATTAACCTACCAGTATATTTTTGGATTGTAGGAGGAAACCGGAGTACCCGGAGAAAATACAAACTCCACACAGTTAGGGCCATGGTGGGAATCGAACCCATGACCTCAGTGCTGTGAGGCAGTAATGCTAACCATTACACCATCCGTACTGCCCTTAAACCTTAAACTCATAAAACAGAACAGTGGTGAAATAAGTGTGAATATTGGTCCTCATTCCGAGTTGATCGCTCGCTAGCTACTTTTTGCAGCCATGCAAAAATACAGACGCCGCCCACGGGGGAGTGTATTTTCGCTTTGCAAGTGTGTTTGTTTCGCTTTGCATGTGCAGCCAAGCGGGACAAAAAAGTTTTTTGCAGTTTCTGAGTAGATCTGAACTTACTCAGCCCTTGCAATCACTTCAGCCTGTCCGGTCCCGGAATTGACGTCAGACGCCCGCCCTGCAAACACCTGGAAATGCTGCATTTTCCCTACCACTCCCAGAAAACGGTCAGTTGACACCCATAAACACCTTCTTCCTGTCAATCTCCTTGCGATCGGTTGTGCGAATGGATTAGTCGCTAGAAACATTGCACAGCAACAATGCTGTTTGTACCCGCACGATGCGCGTGCGCATTGCGGTGCATGCGCAGTAGTAACCTAATCGCTGCACTGCAAAAAATGGCAGCGAGCGATCAACTTGGAATGGGAGCCATTGTTCTATATTTGTGTAATTAATTAATTAATCAATTATTAATACTTAATTGGACACCAAAAGAAATTATGGAGTGGATTATGATGGACTGAACAAACTTCTGGCCATATGTGTGTCCTCCTTTTACATTTTCATTAAACATTATGGCAGCTCTAACCTTTTCTGTATGGTTATTTGAAGCAATGTTGGTGTTAGAGTTCAGAATATATCACACGGCAGGTGGGATAAATGGGTCACTGAACTCTGTGGGGTTGTACACACTGACATTTCTGCTCATAGAGCAAGTTATAAGTAAGTGTGCATGGAGGGATTGCACAGTATTGGCAACGTATAAATATATATATATATATATATATATATATATACACACACATATATATATATATATATATATACACACACACACACACACACACACACACACACACATCCTTTTAATTAAATAGCGCAGATAATATATTTAGATCTGCATGGGGAATACTGGAATATTCCAGTAGACTGAATTATTGCACCGTGAAGCTTACAATCTCATGTTGTTCTGCAAGCACCAGAGGATAATTTGCCTTTCAAAGTGCAATCAGGTCTGTTTGATGCATATATCAGGTACAGATATAAATATTTGAGCAACAAATTATGTTCTGAATCTTAAAACTACAAGAGACAACTGCAATGTTTCTCCGCTCCTTCCACTGCAATGCATTCTACGCACACCGAGACAATTTAATAATTCAATCAGCTCTGAAATCTTATTCTCTGCCACACAGGTTTAACAATTTAATTTATTCCTTGTAAATATACAGTAACAACAAAGGATTTTTTTTTTTTGTAATGCTTATCCAATCAAGACTGTTAAAACATACAATATTTCTGGGAATCATTTTACAAGGCACATTTTTTAAATCAACTTTTTGGTTTTCAATTAGAAAAGATAAGTTACATTATAGAATATCTAAAGAAATGGCATGGGTTTAAAATTCCAAACAAAATACTTGGTTCAAAATTAGAATGAGGCACACAAACAAATTTACACATAATATGATAGTGGTAAGGCTACTCAGTAAAGAAGATCAGCTGAGATGACCATACTGTACATATTTTATTATAGGAAATCTAACATCATTCTAGAAGCCTGCGCGTTGTCAGGTTACTGGTAATCCACAAGCAGGGCCGGCTCTACCATTAGGTAGCTTTAGGTGGCCACATAGGGGCACTGGCAAAAAACTGAAGGTTGTCTCTGTATGTAGTCTCCTTCTTTTACACTGCACTGACGGCTGCTGTGGGTCTAATCAGGTGCAGCCACCGCTATCAGGCTGCACCACATCGTGTCTCAGTGCTTCCTCCGTGCAGACAAGAATAACTCATGTGAAGGCACATACAGTAGGAGGCGGATGTATCTATGGCCCCTGAGGGGCGCCCCCATGTCTGCTCCTCATAGCCCTGATGCACCTCCTGCAGGACCCTGGATCCCGGGTTCCCCAGCAGCAAGCAGCACCTGACTACATGTCTGCACCCAGCAGTGACGCTGTAATGCTGCTACTGCCTGTAAGAAGAACCATGCCAAGTACCAGACCGCATATCCACTATATATATATGAAGCAATATGAACTGCCTGTTTCTGCCTGACTAGACCCGGGGAAAACTCTACTCTACAACAAGCCCAGGTGACCCGGCCATTATATGTACAGCTACTGTATCTCACCCGTCAATGGGTAGAGGAAAAAGGAAGGAGACAATCACCCAAACAGAGAAAAGAGTTTAAGTGTGAGTGAGGTAGAGGCTACACTTACCATCTTAGAGAAGAGTGTGAGATCGGTGGTGTAGGGCAGGAAGGCGCTGTAGTTGGGAGTGCTGTAGGGACTGGTGTACATGCCCAGAACAGAGGTGACAGCAGCAGTGGAAGTGCTGCCCAGCTCTGACCCTGCAGGCCTCCCTGATCCAGCCGCGGCCGCTGCTGTTGTGGCCAGAGCCCCCTGCCAGTCCCCTTTGTATATTGCCGCCTGGCCAGCACTGAGGTACTGGCAGTGGCGAAATTCCCATTCGGCACATGAGGCACGTGCCTAGAGTCGGCACTTGTTGGGGCTTGTTGGTACTGTCAGCCCAAAAAGTACCAGTAACTTGAAATAATTCCTCTGTACTGTAGCATATGCCATCTTGAATGGAGTGTAAATGCGTAAGACATGCACATACTGCCCCTGTACGCTGTCCTACTTAGTAAGTACAGTATGTATGCATTATTAAAAATAAAAAAATAATGTAATAGTTAGCGGCTTTTTTCATTATTCTATTAAATTGGCTATCATCAAATGAGGGCTTATAACCAATTAAGAAACATAATAAAATTAAGCAGGCCATTACTGTTGTGCCTAGGGGCGGCCTCACCCATAAATCCGCCCCTGGGTACTGGGGGTAGCCCAGCTGCGGTAAGGGCATGTCTCTGCCTCGGGCTCTCTCTCTGGCAGGGGAAGGTGACAGTGGCAGTGGGAGTGATGCCCACCTCTGACCAACAGTCCTCCCTGATCTGGCTGCGACTGCTGCCGAGGCTGCTGCTGCGGCCAAAGCCCTCTGCTTTGTAGACTGCCGCCTGGCCAGAGCTGAGGTACTGGGGTTAGCCGAGCTGCAAGAAGGGCATGTCTCTGCCTCGGGAAAGGAAGGGCTGATTCTCCGGCAAAACAACAGGGAGGGCTTGGCTGCAGGTACACAGCAGTGAAAGAAACAGAGGACCAAACTCCTGGCCAAAAAGTGAGCAGTGCAGTGATCAGCTCCTTGGTCATTCCCTCTCTCTGGGTGCAGAGCTGTATTCTACAGAGAGAGCTGGGATGGGAAGAAGGGGAGAGGTGTGTGGGATGGATAGGGTGTCTCTCTCCCCCCCCCTCCTCAAATCTCAGCTCTTCTGTGCTCCTAAATCCCTTAGATGTGATCTGATTAACTATTGAGCTCTAACTGATGTGTCTGCCCTTAGGTCCTGGGCCGATCTTTTGAGGCTTTGATTGGCATCCGCTTCAGCTTCAGTCCCCTCCCCCTCCGGAGCATGTGGCCTGGGCATTGGCTGGGCTCCTGTACTCTGTACACATGTGCGCGCACGGCACCTAACACACACACACACACACAGACGCATGCAGCACTTGCCATGCACATATATGCATGCAGCACCTGACACACACAAACATATACGCATGCAGCACCTGACACATACACACGTAGCATCAGACACAATAATATAAACACGCAGCACCTGAAACACATATACACAAGCAGCACCTGACACACATACATACACACGCAGCACCTGACACACAAATTCACACGCAGCACCTGACACATACATATACATGCACAGCATCAGACACATTAATATACACATGCAGCAACTGACACACACACATAAACACACACGTAGCATTTAACACACACGTAGCACCTGACACTCACACACATATACACTCACAGCACCTAACACACACATATATACACTTGCAGCACCTGATACACACATATACATGCACAGCACCTGACACTCACACACACATATGCACGTGCAGCACCTGACACACACACACATATACAGTTACACACACTGCACCTGGCACACAGATATATATAAATGCACAGCACCAGACACAAACATATACACGCGCAGCACCTGACACTCACACACACATATACACATGCAACATCTGACACACAAACAGCAGCTGACACATACACATGCAGCATCAGACACACTAACATAAACACACAGCACCTGACACACATATCCACACGCAGCACCTGATACACACATACACAGGCAGCACCTCACACACACACATACATGCATTTAGCATTTAACACACACATACACATACAGTTGTACCACACACATATGTACACGCTTGGTACCTCACACATGTACGTACATGCGCGGCACCTGGCACACACGTACATGCATGGTACCTGACACACACAAACACATATACACACGCTGCACCTCACAAACACGTCCACGTGTGGCACCACACACATACACACGTGGCACATGACATACACACACACGTACACGCGCAGCACCTGACATACACACACACATACACTCATCTCACACACACGTACATGTGCAGCAATTGACAAATACATATATACGCGCAGCATCTGACACAAACATACATACTGTATACTGTACATGCACAGCACCTGACACTCACATATACACGCACAGCACCTGACACTCACACACACATATACACACACATATACACACACAACACCTGGCACACACAAACACATACAGCAGCTGACGCATACACACGAAGCATCAGACACACTAATATAAACACACAGCACCTGAAATACATATATACATGCAGCACATGACACACACAAACACACAGAGCACCTGACACACAGATACACAGGCAGCTCCTGACATGCACAGCATCAGACACACTAATATACACAAACAGTACCTGACACACACACACACACACACACACACACACACACACATACACGCATGTAGCATTTAATACACACATATACACGTGTGGTACCTGACATACACACATACAGTACATGCACGGCACCTGACACACGTGCATACACGTACGGCACCTGATACACACGTACATACGCGGCACCTCACATACACACACATATACACGTGCAGCACCTGACACACACAGAAATACATGCACAGCGCCTGACACACAATCACATACAGTATACACTCACAGCACCTGCCACACACATATACACACGCAGCACCTACCTGACACACACATACATGCGCGGCACCTCACACACACACATGCGGTACCTCACACACACGTACACGCACACTCACACACGTACATGTGCAGCGCCTCACACAAACGCGCGCAGCACCTCACACACACACACATACACGTACATGCGCAGCACCTTACACACACATGTACACACACAGCACCTCACACTCTCACCAGGACCGGTTCCGGAGCTTCTGGCGCCCCGGGCGGCATTAGGGGCGTGGCTTCATACAGGGGGCGTGGTCAGTTACGCCCCCTTTACTGTTGTAGGATGTGCGGTGCGCGATGACGTCATCGCGCACCGCACAGCAAAGGTCCTCTCCACGAAGGTAAACTAGACGCTAACCGTCTAGTTCCCTTCGTGGAGAGGACCTTTGCTGTGCGGTGCGCGATGACGTCAACGCGCACAGCACATCATTACAGTGAAGGTTCTCTCCAGGAAGGGAAACTAGATGCGCAGCATCTAGTTTCCCTTCACAGCGGGCAGCCCACGAAGGGAAACTAGACGCGTAGTGTCTAGTTTCCCTTCACAGCGGACAGCGGGCCGCAGCAGCGGGGGGCACCACAGCAGCAGCGGATCTTGCCATGATGCGGTGCCCTCCGGATGGCACCGGCGCCCTCCAGATGGCACCGGCGCCCTCCGGAAGGCGGCGCCCCGGGCAAAAGTTCTGCTTGCCCGTGGCAAGATCCGCTACTGACTCTCACGTACATGCAATGTATTTTACACATGCCTCCAGCCTTAGTCACAGGCTGCTGCCGCCTACCCCCTCCCTGCACTAACTGCAAAAGCAGCAAAGTATTTCGACCAAAGTTAAAAGTATAAACAATTCTGTTTGGTAAATAAAATTATTTTAGCATTTTGCACACAACAGTGATGTTATACGAACCTTTTCATTAAACATTTAAAAAAAAATTATTCTAACAGTGAAATTTTACATTTCTGAATTTAAAAAATAAATTGAAAAAAAAAACAAAAAAAGAAATTCCATAGACAAAAAAACCTTACGGTGTCACATGTCCCATTAAGGCTACTTACACATGATCAGGCATTTCAGAAACCTGTTGTAACTCTTCCACTCAAACTCCAAAAAGCAATGAAACTCCGAACATTAAGGCTGACACCTTAATGGACGTGTTCCTTGCGCAATACAGACATGGTATGCCATTACAGCCTACAGAGTGAGATTGCTGTCACTCACACAGTGGTGGACCTGGTCTATGTGAATACACTGAAACGTTGCTGAACCTTGCTTCTTGTGTTTATTATGCCGAGTGCCGCACCTTTGGATATATATATATATATATATATATATACATATATATAGTATATATACATATATATATATATATACAAAGTGTATATATACATATATATATATATCCATATATAGTTATTGCACTCACAGTCCCAAATCCATCCACCTGGGTGCCCTCCTCAAGTAACTATAGACCAATGGAGAGTTCCTTCAAATGTAACAGCATATCCCCTAGCTGCATTAAAGGAACCAGGCGGCACTCCAAGGCCTTGGAGTGCCGCCTGGTTCCTTTAATGCAGCTAGGGGATATGCTGTTACATTTGAAGGAACTCTCCATTGGTCTATATATATATATATATATTTTCCAAACTGCCCGGCACTCCATATTTGAAAAGCAATCCAGTTTACTTGCCCGGCGCCCTCCGTGAGGTGTTGGCCTCCAATGCATGTGTTGTTTTCCTGACGACAGGATTAATCTCGAAACGTTGAAATAAAGTAATGTTTCCATGAAATGACTCGAAGTGCCGCCATCACGACACGCATACACACACACACACATACTATATATATATATATATATATATATATATATATATATATATATATTATATATATATTAAAATCCCGCCACGCAGCAAAGATTTGCTCCCTCAGAGGCTGTTTTTATCAAATTTGATTATTGCACTTTCACAAGCACGTTTTTTTCTTTTTGGCCCTTTTTTCACAATGGATCCACAGGAAAAAAGTGCCTCAGTTAGACCACGCCTCCCAATTGGAGAAGTACATTCATTCTCGGACTCAAATGCCGAGGGGATGTTATCTCAAAATTTAAATGTACCGGAGTTTCTAACCCCATTGAGTGCATTTATGCACAATTATTACTGCTGAAAAAGCATGAAGTCGACTTCCTTTTTCATGGAATACCGTTATCAGACTATTATTGGGACAAGAAGATCTCTCGGGGGTTCAGAATTAAAAACATCCCAACTATTGGAAGATACAACTATGAATTTTGCCGCAAGTGGGCGGCTATACTGAATAAAGCTTCCTTCAATCTTATCTTGCTAGTGATTGAAGAGTCAGCCAGTGAATTGGCTGACACAAAAGAAAAAAATCAAGAGTTTTAAATCAGCACACTCATTAACACTATCCAGTGATTCCACTGAAGATTAGATGCAGAAACTAAGTGAGCAGGTGGATAAATACAGAAAAGACCTTATTCAGTTCAAATGGTACAAAGAGGCCATTGTAGACCACGATTATGTGTAGAATAAAGTCTATGAATGGGTGCATAACCCCTCGGGGAGACGCCAGATGGGTTTTCCCAGCAGGCGATACAGACACCAGGCACGGGACCCGGAATCTGGTACCGGAGCTTTGTCAACCAGTGGGTCAGAATCAAATGATGGAAGCAGAATATATGCCGAGAAGCCCCCTTTGGGGGTAAGCACACGGGCACAGCGAGAAGCATGCGGAGATCATATACCTGCAGAGGCGAACAGTGGCAAAGACTCCACAAAAGCAGACTCCAAGAAGGACAAAAGGTAGTGTTTAACCTTTCTTCCAGAGTTCTGACAGCCACAGAAAGGGCTGTGCTTAACCGAGGCCTCTTGTTTGTTCTGACCAACTGACACGATGCCTTTAATAGTAAAGTGGAAATGTATAAATTTGAATAATTAGATCACTATTTGCAGCCTGCGGTGCAATCCTACGGCACATATATAAAGGACACCACCAGCCTTCTGGAAGACCTACAGATGCTAAAGGATCTCCCTGCATCCACTGTCTTATGCACGATTGATGTTGTGAATCTATATACTAATATCCCACACACTAAGGGCATAGAGGTGGTAAGAATATTGATGACGGGATGTTTATTATATTCTGGTCCAGACATATCATTTTATTTACAATGGCAGCAGTTAACATTAACTCGCAATAATTTTATGTTCGATGGCCAATAGTATCTTCAATCCAAGGGGTGTGCCATGGGTTCATGCATGGCATCCACATATGCCAATTGTTACATGTTTGAGGTTGAGAAGGACTTATTTCTACTACAACCATATGCCTCTGACAATATTCACCTATTTCGTCGCTACATAGATGACATACTACTCATCTGGTTGGGAACAAAAGGTGCATTGATACAGCTTCTGGAATATGCCAATACAGGTGATCCAGACATCAAGTTCACCTGCCTGGTGGACTTGAAGGAGGTACATTATTTGAATGTCCAGATCTCTAAATCTGAACATGAGCTGCGGATGACAATTTACCAGAAGCCCACGGACCACAATACATTGCTGTTGGCATCGAGTTTTCATCCAGTTGCCTCTAAGTATGGTCTGCCCTTCTCACAGTTACTTAGGGTCCAGAGAATCTGCAGTGATCCTTTGGATGCCCTGAATAAAATGTATCGTATGAACTCTAAGTTTGTTAAGCGTGGATATGATCCTGTGCGATTGCAGCAAGCCAAGGAAAGGGTCCTCAACATACTGCGCATTGACACTTTACATCCAGCCTCTAATAGATCTAATACAAAGGAAGTTATCCCCCTCATCACTACATTTTCCACGGCAAGTGATAAAATCACGAAAACTGCCTAAAGATTTTGGCCAGTGATACATGGAGACCAGGAGATTCCCTCTCTGAAAAAAAACAGCATTATTGCCATGTTTTAAGAGAACGAGGAACATACGTGACCATGTCGTAAGGACTGATATTACTACTTTAAAAAAATCTGCCAGCCATTTCCTTTCGAGAAAACCTGGAAATTATAAATGTACGGGTTGTATTACCTATGGTTACCTTGAGATTAGCAAGACATTTGTACACCCACACTCAGAAAAGGATTTCGACATACACCATGTGCTGACCTGCACTAGCACATTTGTGGTGTATATTATTCCCTGTCCATGCGGTTTGCTCTATGTGGGCAAAACCACAAGGCAGTTAAGGAGTGCATGGAAGCACAGCACTTTTCGATCAGAGAAGAGTTGGAAGGCCAGAGTTGTGAACAATCGGTTGCACGGCACTTTAGGGACCATAAGCATCCATTAGCTACCCTTGAGTACGAAATGATCGATCGTGTACCAAAATCATTACAGGGTGGAGACAGAGGAAAAAGCTCTTCTGAGGATGGAAGCTAGATGGATTTTTACCTTGAACACTATGCAACCACATGAATAGTGAATGAATACTTACCCTTAAACTGCTTTCTTTAAGAGCAATCCAGTCCGCTTATTGGCCCTCATTCCGAGTTGATCGCTAGCTGCCGTTGTTCGCAGCGCAGCGATCAGGCTAAAAATCGTCATTTCTGCGCATGCGTATGGGGCGCGCTGCGCACGCGCAACGTACTTTCACAAAAGCCAATGCAGTTTTACACAAGGTCTAGCGACGCTTTTCAGTCGCACTGCTGGCCGCAGAGTGATTGACAGGAAGTGGGTGTTTCTGGGTGGTAACTGACTGTTTTTGGGGAGTGTGTGTAAAAACGCAGGCGTGCCGGATAAAAACACAGGAGTGGCTGGTAAAACGTAGGTGTGGCTGGCCGAACGCAGGGCGTGTTTGTGACGTCAAAACAGGGACCAAACAGTTTGAAGTGATCGCTAGCTAGGAGTAAGTCTCGAGCTACTCAGAAACTGCACAATCTTTTATTATAGCAGCGCGGCGATCCTTTCGTTCCCACTTCTGCTAAGCTAAGATACACTCCCAGAGGGCAGCGGCTTAACGTTTGCACGGCTGCTAAAAGCAACTAGCGAGCGATTAACTCGGAATGAGGGCCATTATTTCCAAAATATCACATATTCATGTATATATTTTGTTCATTGGTCTATGTATGATCTAACTTAACTTTATTGCTCTCTGTTATTTAATACCATTGATTATGCAGATACGTATTTGAGGGTTATAATGTGAGCGTGTTATCATCGTTTATTAACTCAGTAGACTATATCTTTCTTTATCATCATATTTGGTGTTAATTTGCATTGTTACTATGGCCCTCATTCCGAGTTGATCGCTCGCAAGGCGAATTTAGCAGAGTTGCTCAGGCTAAGCCTACGCCTACTGGGAGTGTATCTTAGCTTCTTAAAATTGCGACCGATGTATTCGCAATATTGCGATTACAAACTACTTAGCAGTTTCAGAGTAGCTTCAGACTTACTCGGCATCTGCGATCAGTTCAGTGCTTGTCGTTCCTGGTTTGACATCATAAACATACCCAGCGTTCGCCCAGACACTCCCCCGTTTCTCCGGCCACTCCTGCGTTTTTTCCGGAAACGGTAGCGTTTTTATCCACACGCCCCGAAAACGCCGTGTTTCCGCCCAGTAACACCCATTTCCTGTCAATCACACTACGATCGCCGGAGCGAAGAAAAAGCCGTGAGTAAAAATACTATCTTCATTGTAAAATTACTTGGTGCAGTCGCAGTGCGATTATTGCGCATGCGTACTAAGCGGAATTTCACTGCGATGCGATGAAAATTACCGAGCGAACGACTCGGAATGAGGGCCTACGTACCTATCTGTATAATGTGTATCACTTGCAGTGACATGAACATCCTGTGGGATCCCACATCTCTTTTTTTATACACTATGGCAACCCGCACAGCTGAGCTGGCTCTCTGGCAATCTCTGATGATGGCAGTGTGTACTGCTGCTGCTGGGACTTGCCGCGCTTTGGTGAACATTCTCACTGGTGGAGGGTCTTATATAGGTAAGTCGGTTATATATATTCATTTGTTCTTTGACAAAGGAAGTAAAATTCCGAAACATTAGTACAAACCTGCAGTGGTAGCAGTGTTATTTGAATGCTTGAAGTCTGCTGAGTGCCGCCTCATTGTGTGTGTGTGTGTGTGTGTGTGTGTGTGTGTGTGTGTGTGTATATATATATATTTGGCAGCGTTCAAACGTGGCAATAACCTACGTGATAGACTTGTTCACGCTGATATTACGGGGCTAGGGAGTAAAAAACCCACTAATGTGTACACCAAACCTCCAGGCTGTTACAGATGCCATAATTGCATTACCTGCAAATATATGGTAGCCTGTAGAGAATTCAAGCATCCGCATATAGATAAGATCTATGATATTAGATTTGTCCTCACATGTACTACCACCCATGTAGTGTACATCATTGTGTGTCCCTGTGGCCTATATTATATTGGCCAGACCACCCGCAAGTTTAGGGAGAGGATGAATGCCCATAGGTCGGCAATTAATATGACCTTGAACGGGAAAGATATTGACCAGCCGGTATCCCGACACTTCAAGATGGCAGGTCATTCATTAGATGATTTAAAATATTACATCATTGATCATGTGCCAGTTTCCCTTCGGGGTGGGGACCGGGCTAAACAATTGTTGTTAAAAGAATCCCGTTGGATCATCCGCTTGGGCACTACGAATCCTATGGGGTTAAATGAAAAGATCAATTGGAATAGTATGCTTTGATACATTACAGTCACTGTGACCATATAGCTTAAATTTTCTTGTGACATTGATAGTTAACATTATCTACACTTGACCCTGTGTTTAGCCTCTGAATATCTTTGTTGATGTTATGTGCTTTTAAAGTTGTCTTGTTATTGTTCCTCTTCCCTGCAGTTCTCGTGCTGCAGCCACATCGGGATCCTCTGCTGGCCTAATGGAGCGCAGGAAGCTGGCTGTGGAACGCACTCATAGCGGTATCCATAATAACGGAGGCCGCGCACCAGGAAGTACAGCAGCTGGTACTTCCGGCGGGCGTGCAGTTTGAGCGCTGGACGGAGCGGGAATCGAGGGACAGGTAAGGGTATTTATGTAAGTGTTTTGTGTTTGTTCAGTGCTGTAGATGTTGTCCTGAGGACGGGGCAGTAGCTCCGAAAACGTTTGATGTATCAACATCTAATACAGATGTCTTTTTCACCGCTATAAGTCTCTGAGTGCCATCTTTACTGCTGGATATATATATACATATATATTTTGTCTAAAATCTAGAGATGAGCGGGTTCGGTTCTCAAGTCTTGTGCTGTGTTGTGCTGCTCAGTCCAGTCCAGTGTAGTCAGTGTATTGTGCTGCATCAGTCCAGCCAGTCACAGTGTTGGTGTCCTCTGCTGCCATATATCGAGTGTAGCTGTACAGTGGCAAACGCAGGATTTCTAGAGGGGGGTTTCTAAATACAGTCCACAATCTCCCACTCTGTGGAACATTGGAGCAAGTGCATGAGTCTGGGGAAGCAGTATAGGAACCTAGTAATGACCCTTGACCCATAACATTGTTTTTTTTATACACTGGGCAATGTATGGAATACACAGTATTAATATTTAACACTATAGATGGTCTAGGGCATAGGTTCTTAAACTCTGTCCCCAGGACCCCACACAGTTCATTTTCAAGGACACCTGTGGATTTTTTTTTTAATGTGACAGTTGATGAGACACTTTGCACCTGCCTGGTGACCTGGTAAACATGAACTGTGTGGGGTCCTGTGACCAAGTTTGAGAAACCATGGTCTAGGGTACAGGCTGTATAAAACATTTAAATAATATAATAAGATAAGTGGTCGGGAAAAGGTTAAACATACCATAATAAATATATACACAAATATAATAGAACCAGTACTGCATTTTCTAAGCACACATTCTCCCACCCCATGGTAAGGCTCCTGTCTCTTGTTCCTGGTAGCTACTCTCAGGTCCAGTGCACTGCATGAAAACTCAGATCCACACACACAGCAAACTTGGTAGAAGAAGCTGCTACCACTGGGAATGTGCAGCAGCTCTGCTGGGTCCCATAAAGTGTATGATGTGGTGGCCGCTCTAGTATTCGTAATATATACCATTGCTATTGTTGTCATAATTTGAGCCACATTCCAAGAGTAGGGGGGTTTCTGGGCAACCGGAAACCCCCCTGTGTTTGCCTATGCTGTATAAAGTGGTGCTGTGTTGTGCTGTCCTGTCCAGTGTAGTCAGTGTCTTGTGCAGCATCAGTCCAGTGACCAGTCACAGTTGTGGTGTCCTCTGCTGCTGTATATCCAGTGTTACTGCCATATAATTCCCATGATACTGGCGTATAATTCCCGTGATACTGGCGTATAATTCTTGTGACATTGCCGTATAATTCTCGGAATACTGGCGTATAATTCCCGTGATACAGGCGTATAATTCCTGTGATATTGCCGTATAATTCCTGTGATATTGCCATAGAATTCTCGGAATACTGGCGTATAATTCCCGTGATACTGGCGTATAATTCCTGTGATATTGCCGTATAATTCCCGTGATACTGCCGTATAATTACAGTTATCCTGCCGTATAATTCCATATAAATCCATATAATTCCGTATAAATCCAGTCCAGTGGTGCTGCCATATAAATTCAGTGGTGCTGTCCTGTGCTGTATATTATTTACTCCAAATAAAGGGGTTATTAATATTTATTCCAAATCATTTTTACAGGGTTTGCCCTGTGAGGTGTAGGGGTACGCTCTCATGTGCCGCATCTTGTGTTATATAACTCCAGAAAAATAATGGAGAACAAACATTTGGAGGATAAAAGAGGGAAAGATCAAGAACTACTTCCTCCTAGTGCTGAAGCTGCTGCCACTAGCCATGACATAGACAATGAAATCAACGTTGTCTGCCAAGGCCGATGCCCATTGTGATAGTAGAGAGCATGTAAAATCCAAAAAGCCAAAGTTCAGTAAAAAGACCCAAAAAAAGAAATTTAAATGGTCGTTTGAGAAACGTAAACTTGCCAATATGCCATTTACGACACGGAGTAGAAAAGAACGGCTGAGGCCCTGGCCTATGTTCATGACTAGTGGTTCTGCTTCACATGACGATGGAAGCCCTCATAATTGAGGCCTTGACACTTATGTTGGTGTTAGACGTGCATCCGGTATCCGCCAATAGTGCAGTGGGATTTAGACAATTGATGGAGATATTGTGTCCCCGGTACCAAATCCCATCTAGATTCCACTTCACTAGGCAGGCAATAGCGAGATTTTGCCATTTAATTCCAGTGATTTGGACATATAATTATTAATTACAGTGATTTTGCCAATTAATTCCAGTGATTTGGACGTATAATTACAGTGATTTTGCAGTATAATTCCAGTGATTTGGTTATATAATTCCAGTGATTTGGATGTATAATTTCAGTTGGAATTGTTTGTGTTGCTTGGCTTAGTCATACAGCTACCTCATTGCACCTCTTCGACATCTTTGCATGAGGTGCTGTTTGGGGCTTAGTTTTTGAAAAGTGCCATCCTGTCTGACACTGCCGTATGAGTCCAGGGGTACTGCTGTATTAGTCCTGGGGTACTGCCATATAAGTCCACCAATTGCAGAATTTTATTTAAATGACAGGGGCGTGCTGGAGATGCTGTCAGTGAACCGAACAATTGCGGCCCACTCTCGACATTCATCCACTGTGTGACACTACTAGATGGGCCAGGCGATTGTGTCGCTTAGCTTAGTCATACAACAACCTCGGTGCACCTTTTTTTCTTCTTTGCACCACGTGCAGTTTGGGGCCTTTTTTGTTATCTGCCCTCCTGTCTGCCACTTCAGTGCCACTCCTAGATGGGCCAATTGTTTGTGTCGCTTGGCTAGTCATACAGCGACCTCATTGCACCTCTTCTACATCTGTGCATGAGGTGCTGTTTGGGGCCTAGTTTTTGAAAAATGCCATCCTGTCTGACACTGCAGTGCCACGCCTAGATGGGCCAGGTGTTTGTGCCGCACACTTGTGTCGCTTAGCTTGGTCATACAGCCACCTTGGTGCAACTTTTAGGCCTAAAAACAATATTGTGATGTGTGAGGTGTTCAGAATAGACTAGAAATGAGTGGAAATTAATGTTATTGAGGTTAATAATACCGTAGGGGCAAAATTACCCCCAAATTATGTGATTTTAGCTGTTTTTATGTTTTTTTCAAAAATCATCCAGATCCAAAACCAAAATCAAAACACGAAAGGGAGGTTTTGGCAAAACCAAGCCAAAACACGAAAGTGGAATTAGAACCAAAACACAAAACACGAAACGTGCCCTCCGCACATCTCTACTAAAATCCCACCACGTAGCAAAAATTTGCAATTGGCCTCTGTCCAATACAATCCCTAACATGCTGGCTAGTCTGTGTACATACTATAGTCAGTAGGAACGGTCGTCACTCAAGCTTTCGAAAGTGAAAGTATATTGTGAACAAACCAAATTTTGTGACTTTGTTTACAATATGCTTTTCCACTTCAAAAGTCCTTGAGTGTTGTCCCTTTTCTTTGTATCTGTAATGATGCAATTCACCCCAGCCCACCTAGTGGCCAAATGCATCTCCTCTCTGAGAGGTGGTGGTGGTGGGGATTGCAGGGTACACTAGGCAGAAGCTTTGCTCAGGGTGCAAAGAGATCTTGCATCGGCCCTGACCACAAGGGTATAATATATTCAGATTTATTGCAGCAATAAATGTTACATAGTAGGTACCTACTTTACAACAGTATTACAGTTGTCATTCAAAATGAACACATTTGTATTGCTTCCACTACAGATATGAATGGATATTTAATGCAAATCCCAGTGAAAGAAACAGTATTAACTTCTTCATAGTCATGGCGACAACTGTTTTTGAAACTTTATTCTTTATGCTGGATTCCTAAAGGCAAAACTTTTTTAAACTTTGCTCAATTACCCCATCAAGTCAGCATATGTACAGCAGATTTTACAGGTAATAAAGAAGGTACTGTGAGCCTGATTCATGTTTGTAATTAAGCACATGTTACATCTCCCCCACCTGCAGTAGAACCTGGTTTTGCCCAGTTGCTTGCATTTTTGCTTTACTTACAAATATGAATATGTATTATTTCCTGCAATTACTAAGATGTTACACTCAAAGACAACCCGCATATTATGAAAATCACTAAAAAGAAGCAAACACGCACAGAAAGTATGTGATTTAGCATTACAACAACACACGTAGTATACAGCAAAATGTCAAATAATGCAGGTTTTAGCATACTACAATGGTTAGACAGCAGAAAAATAAGCAGCTCATTTTACAAAATAAAATAGTATTTATTACAAAACCCTGAACGCAGCAATAAGTCATCATCAATAATAAGTTATTACATACATTTATGACAAGAACATTGGTGGTCTTTCCGAGTTGTTTGCTCGCTGCCGTTTTTAGCAGAATAGCGATCAGGCTAAAAATGGGCGATTCTGCGCATGCGTATGGGCCGCAGGGCGCACGCGCTAAGTATTTTCACACAAAACTGTGCAATTTTACACAGGTCCGAGCAACGCTTTTCAGTCGCTCTACTGATCGGTGAGTGATTGACAGGAAGTGGGTGTTTCTGGGCGGCAACTCTGCATTTTCAGGGAGTGTGCTAAAAAACGCAGGCGTGCCAGGAAAAATGCAGGAGTGACTGGAGAAACGGGGGAGTGGCTGGCCAAACGCAGGGCGTGTTTGTGACGTCAAATCAGGAACCAAACTGACTGCAGTGATCGCAAGATAGGAGTAGGTCTGGTGCTACTCAGAAACGGAATGACATTTTTTTGTAGTAATTCTGCTAACCTTTCGTTCGCACTTCTGCTAAGCTAAGACACACTCCCAGAGGGCGGCGGCCTAGCGTGTGCAATGCTGCTAAAAGCAGCTAGCGTGCGAACAACTCGGAATGAGGGCCATTGTACAGTGGCCCTCATTCCGAGTTGTTCGCTCGCTAGCTGCTTTTAGCAGAATTGCACACGCTAGGCCACCGCCCTCTGGGAGTGTATCTTAGCTTAGCAGAATAGTGAACGAAAGATTAGCAGAACTGCTAATAACTATTTTCTTGCAGTTTCTGAGTAGCTCCAGACCTACTCCTAGATTGCGATCAGCTCAGTGCGGTGGTGCGGTAAAAGTTAACTTGCTGGGGTAGTCTTGCAGATTTACATTTTAAATAGGTTTTCCCATGCATAATTAAAGTACCGCCAGTGAATCTTAACACCATTAGGATTATCGCTAATGATAACAATTTTTTCTGTGATGACATTACCAGTGACGTGCGGTGAGGTCTGTGGCTGGGGAGGCACAAGATGATTAACTAGCCCCCCACCCCCCAGTTAAAAAAAAGGCTGAACATTAACCCCCCCCCCCAAAACCAGTCAGCCCAGGGCTGAAATTCCTGGGAAAGTGGGTACCCCATAAAAATTGAATGAGCAACAACCATCACTGGGCTGACAGCCCAGTACTATGCCCCACACCCCTGGTGGCGGTGGGTGCGGGGTTCATGCCATGCTAATATTGTTCTTTACAGGCGGCCTACAGGTCCCAGCAAGCCTGCCCCAGCATGCCGGCACTTGTAGAACCACAAGTGCCAGCATGCCCGGACTTAAAGTGCCTGCTGGCACCTGTAGTCCTCCTGTAAAGAAAATATAAAAATAAATATACAGCACATTTAAAAATAAAAAGATTATTGTACAAGGTCCACCTGGGTGAGGCAGCCTTTGGCAAGCTCTATTGCATGACCACCGACTCCCCAGGACTTTTCAAGTCTTCTGTCTTCACCTGGGGGCCACCGCCTCCCCAGGGCTTCCCAGCCTCTTCTGTCTTCACCTGGGTGGGCGGCGGCTGTTAAGCTCTTTTGCATGGTCGCTGCCCATCCAGGACTTCCACGGAGTCTTCTGGCTTCAGGAGCTCTTCTCTACTCCTCCTTAGCTGTCGGACTGACAGCCGCTCCCTAGCGCTGACTTATAAGTATGCCAGAGGAGGAGGAGTGATGATGCAGCGAGCCGTGATTGGTTTGCGGCGGCCACCTTGAATTTCAAAAATGGTGCCTCAGTGCCATTTTTGAAATTGGCACCATTGCCAAACTCAAAATTGGGAATTACAGGCAGGGACTGGATCCTCTCAGATCCAGACCTGCCGCTAAGGCCCGCACCTCCACCGCTGTTAATGCCCGCAGAGTGGCTATGCCCGCACCGTCGCCACCAACATCTGCACGGCTGCCACCGCCGCATATGCCCGCACCCACCCAGTGATGATTGACAGCGGATCCAGTGACGGATCCGCTGTCCAATCACATCCCTCCTCACTGACAGGGGCGTGCTTTCATGGGTGCCACTTCTTCATTTATTTCCAACGTGCTTTTACAGCCCGCAGCTTGGACTCGCCCCCCTCTTTGTCCCCTGTCCCATTGATTACGGGAGGCACCACTATTGGTACCTCCCAAAGTCAATTTAAAAGTCAAAATGCTTAAAATAATATGAAGCAGATACTTATGTATTATTTTAATCATTAATGGCGCTCCCCTGCCTCCCCTGACAATACCTTTCCTGTAATGGCCAAAGAAAAAACACAATTTTTGCCAGCAATAGGACAATTTGGCCTTTAATAAAACTGCCCAATGGTATCCTGCTGGAGACACACCAGCGTTGCTATAGATCTAAGGGTCAAATGAGTGTTTAAAGCACAATTTGTCTTGCATGTTTGTGCATTGTGCACGCTTCATATACGAGCACACACACCTGGGTGGTATATTTACTAAAAGTCGACTTGGGTAGATTTGTGGACGATGTTTGAATTTTTTTTTATCGATTTTGTGTTTCAGGGTCTAAATCACACATTTACAAACAGATGATTTTTGACATTGTTATCAAAAAATGTCAAAAATCTGTTAGTAAAGGTGGAATAAAAAATCAACCAAAAATCGACCCAGATCGATTTTTAGTAATTATACCCCTAAATCCCACATTTACTAACAGATTATTTTTGACATACAGTATTTTTTTTAAAAAGGATGGCAAAATCATATGTTAGTAAATTTGGGATTTAGACCCTTAAACACAAAATTGACCGACAATAGATCAACATTGACCCAAATCTACTTTTAGTAAATACACCCCTAAGATTGATTCTAAGTCATATGCAACTTAGTCACATCTCCACTTGTGGTTGCAGGGGCCTAACTGCGTTTCCACATAGGCAATTTAGCAAGGGTGTGTAGACAGAATAGCATGCTATGCAGAATTGAGGTCATGCCTGCTTTCAGTTGGATCTCTTGCACTAGTAATGGTGCAAGCATGCATAGCTAATAAGGACATATAACATATGAAACCAAGCCAGGGCCGCAACTGGCGGGAGGGGGGGGGGCTAAGGGGCCAGGATTTGTGGGGGTTACGAGGAGTTACAGAGGAACAGGGGTTTTTTGTTTGTTTTTTACCGGCAGTGCTTTGCTGCTCAAGTGAGACAAAAGATGGCTCCCGGGGCAGCTTCTCTGACCCACCAGTCTGCCCGCAGTTGGCTCAGACGCTGTGCGGGTGAGCTCCAGTACCTGGGATCTCTCCTATGCCGGCTACTGCCTTAAACTCTCTTCTTTGCCATGCTGTGACTAGCGTGCGGTGCACCGTGCAAGCTATAGAAGTGAGCTGTTGGTGCTGTGTCTTTCAGCAGCCTATGATCCCGGCTGCCTGCACAGCACCAACCGATAACAAGCTGCATGCTACACACCATTGAGAAAACACGCTGCCCCAGGCTTTTGCTTGTTAATAGGTGCAGTCACCGATGTTACAGAAATCAAAGGCTCACTTTGCTAGCTATCTACTTGACCGTGGAAACTAAGAGCCTAAACAACCTTCAACTCTCATGAGTATCACTACAGCAGCTTTGTGGTGAGTTTAAAGACAGACTTTATTATTGGCACTGTGTTCCCAGTTAGCAGTATCAATCTCCGCTTTGCCTCCCAAATAGGGGTATTTGGTGTAGCTAATAGGGGGATGCAGTATAGTGATGTAGTGCACCATTTTGGGTATTTAGTGTAATAATGCATTGCAGTTTATAGGGGCATGTAATGCACTGATGTGATGTAGCATATAAAGGGATGTAGTGTAGCATATAGAGTATTGTATAGGGGCATGTAGTGTAGTGATGTATTGCAGCATGTAGGGAATGTAGTGCAGTGATGAAGTGTTATGATATACAGTAGTGCAGTAATATAGTGCAATGTATGGGGACACACAGGGGGGCATGTGGAAAACACTGCTGGGGGGGCATGTGGCACTCAGGGCATTTGGGGCACAAAGGGGAATATTGTCCAATACCAACCCCTTCTTTTATTTTTTGATAATCTGATTATTTTAGTCTGACAGGGATTTATTTATTTTTTTTGGGAGGGGGGGGTAATGGTGATGGTCGTGGTGGTAGTGGTGGTGGTGGTGGTGGTGTCAAATTACTGTCCAAAAGTCCTAGTTTCGGCTCTGACCAAGCCCATGGATAGGGTTATTAAGAAACCTCCAAACAGGACAACTGCTTCAGCTTCACTACTCTAAATCATGGTGGATTAATTAGCTGGAACCATATGTGATTTCATAGGCAACCATAATGCATACCTCCCAACATTTATGTTTAGAAACCCGGGTCTTCTGCCAAAAAGGGGATGTGGCCCCAGTAAAATGAGACATAGCTTTGCAGGGTGCCACAATCATAAGCCACTCCCCCTTTTATCACTGAGGGAGCATACCCAGCGCTTTGTGAGCTGTTAGCATGTCCCCAGTCCATCTGTCTCCTGTGAATAGATGCTGTGCATGCACTCAGCATCTATTCACCACTGCTCTGCTCTAGGAAGAACAGTGAGTAACAGGGAGCCTCCCAATTGCACCCCCAATGCGGGGCACTGCGGGTCGTTGGTGGGACAATGGTACAGTGCTCAGAAAATGGGACTGTCCTACGAATATCGGGAAAGATATATGTCTAAGGTCTGCAATTTAATTTAAAGAAACTGCAAAGCCTTTTTACATGGGCTTTCCATTTATTAGTAGGACATGTCTAAAACCTCTGATAGCATCTATTTATTATAATGTGAATGTTAAACTTGATGACAGCAGGACATAACTGGCAGAAGATGTTGCTCTGGAGCAGTTTGTGAGCTGATCACATGATGCCATCATCCCACCTTGGGACAACCTGTTCGACCAGGATAACAGAAAGCAGTCAGAGCAATATACTCTGGGCACTAGGGTCACTAGTAGACCCTAGGGCTGTCTCAGAAACTAGGGTGCATGTACAGGTCTCCAAGAAAATGGCTCAACGGCCATATTCCTAGTGATTCTCATACTGCGTATGCATGAAACCTCAGTAAAATGGGCGGCACATCATTTTCCCATTGATTTGACATGGGACTCTGGAGGGTAAGTATTGAAAAAATGGGTGCAGGGTATACGATGTGGACCGCCGGGAGCGCTTGTGTACCACATGCTGCACCAATTATAGATACGCCAGTGGTAGGAAGTGTGGGCAAGGGAGTACTGTATATAACAGCATATTGTAAATAACCGATAAAGAGGTGGGTTGATGGTCATGGAACTGCTTAAATAACATTTGGAAGTACATTGTATGTGAAGGACTGTATGTGATGGGCATAACACTAACCTGAGTAATAAACAAAAGCCCTCCGGACCACTTTGTTGTGGTATTTTTAGGAAAACATTTACAATGGACATAAAATACCACAAATTAGATAGTGCCATGTTTTGAGTAGTGGTGTGGCTAGGTTACATAGATATTTGCTATAAAGCCCTGATGTACACAATGTTTGGTAAGGTGCAAGATCAGAGGATAAACATTTTTTAATACAAAATGACATAAACTAATGCTAAGAACAGGTTTAAATTAGAGATAAGCGGGTTCGGTTCTCTGAGAACCGAACCCCTCTGAACTTCACTACCCGAGCCCAGATCCGAGCCCGGTTCGGGTTTTCCTGTCTGACTCGGAAACCAAAACGAGGCAAAACGTCATCATCCCGCTGTCAGATTCTCGCAGGTTTTTGATTCCATATAAGGAGCCGGGCGTCGCCGCCATTTTCACTCCGGCATTGGAGAATGTATCTCTATCCTCAGAGTCTGTGCAGGAGGGAAAGTGGGGGTGGCGATTCCAGTGCTGTGTTGTGCTGCTCAGTCCAGTGTAGTGTCTTATGCTGAATCAGTCCAGTCACAGTGGTGGTGTCCTCTGCTGCTGTAAAAATCCAGTCCATTGCAGTGGTGCTGTGTTGTCCTGCATCAGTCCAGCGGTGGTGTCCCCATGCTGCAGTATAAGTCCAGTGGTACTGCCACATAAGTCCAGTGATACTGCCGTATATGTCCAGTGATAATGCCGTATAAGTCCAGTGATACTGCCATATAAATCCAGTGGTACTGGCGTATAAATTCAGTCCAGTGATACTGCCTTATAAGTCCAGTGAAACAGACGTATATGTCCAGTGGTACTGCCGTATAAATCCAGTGATACTGCCGTACATGTCCAGTGGTACTGCCATATAATTCCAGTGATACTTCTGTATATGTCCAGTGGTACTGCCGTATAAATTCAGCAGTACTGGTATATAAATTCAGTCCAGTGATACTGCCGTATATGTCACGTGGTACTGCCGTGTAAGTCCAGTCCAGTGATACTGCTGTATATGTCCAGTGGTACTGCCGTATAAGTCCAGTGATACTACTGTATAAGTCCAGTGGTACTGCCATAGAAATCCAGTGGTACTGGCGTATAAATACAGTCCAGTGATAATGCCGTATATGCCCAGTGATACTGCCATATATATATCCAGTAGTACTGCCATATAATTCCAGTGATACTGCTGTATATGTCCAGTGGCACTGCCGTATAAATCCAGACTAGTGATACTGCCGTATATGTCAAGTGATACTGCCATATATGTCCAGTGATACTGCCATATAATTCCAGTGATACTAAAGTATATGTCCAGTGGTACTGCTGTATAAATCCAGTGATACTGCCATATATGTCCAGTGATACTACCGTATATGTCCAGTGGTACTGCCATATAATTACAGTGATACTGCCGTATATGTCCAGTGGGACTTCCGTATAAATCCAGAGGAACTGCCATATAAATCCAGTCCAGTGGTACTGCCGTATAATTCCAGTGATACTGCTGTAAATGTCTAATGATACTGCCGTATAAGTCTAGTGATACTGCGGTATATGTCCAGTGGTACTGCCATATAATTCCAGTGATACTGCCGCATATATCCAGTGGTACTGCCATATAAATCCTGTGGTACTGGTGTATAAATCCAGTCCAGTGATACTGCCGTATATGTCCAGTGATACTGGCGTATATGTCCAGTAGTACTGCCGTATATGTCCAGTGGTACTGCCGTATAAATCCAGCCCAGTGGTACTGCCATATAAGTACAGTGGTACTGCCGTATATGTCCAGTGGTACTGCCGTATAAATCCAGTCCAGTGGTACTGCCATATAATTCCAGTGTTGCTGCCATATAATTCCAGTGGTACTGCTGTATAAGTCCAGTGGTACTGCAATATAAATCCAGTCCAGTGATATTGCTGTATAAGTCCAGTGGTACTGCTGTATAATTCCAGTGATACTGCCGTATAATTCCAGTGATGCTGCCGTATAATTCCAGTGGTATTGGCGTATAAGTCCAGTGATACTGCAGTATAAATCCAGTCCAGTGGTACTGCTGTATAAGTCTAGTGGTACTGTTCTGTGCTGTATATTATTTAGTCCAAATAAAGAAGTTATTAATGTTCAATCCAAATAATTTTTACAGGGTTTGCCCTGTGTAGTGTAGGGGTACGCTGTCCTGTGCCGCATATTGTATTATATAACTCCAGAAAAATAATGGAAAACAGAAATTTGGAGGATAAAAGAGGGAAAAATCAAGAACCACTTCCTCCTAGTGCTGAATCTGCTGCCACTAGTCATGACATAGACAATGAAATGCCAGCAATATAATCTGCCAAGGCTAATGCCCAATGTGATAGTGTGTGGCAGACCCTGTCGCTGAAATGATTGGTTTGTTAAAGTGTGCATGTCCTGTTTATACAACATAAGGGTGGGTGGGAGGGCCCAAGGAGAATTCCATCTTGCACCTCTTTTTCTTCTTTGCATCATGTGCTGTTTGGAGACTAGTTTTTTTAAAGTGCCATCCTGTCTGACACTGCCGTACAAGTCCAGGGGTACTTCCGTATAAGTCCAGGGGTACTGCCGTATAAGTCCAGTTAAGTGGTGCTGTCTTGTGCTGCATCAGTCCAGTGGTGGTGTCTTGTGCTGCCATAAGTCCAGTGGTGAGGTCCTGTGATGTATATTATTTACTCCAAATAAAAAGTTTATATATATTACTTATATTATTATACAAGTAATTTTTACAGAGTTTGCCCTGTGTGGTGTAGGGGTACGCTCGCCTGTGCTGCATATTATTATAATAGCTCCAAATAAAAGGGTTATTATTATCCAAATTAATTGTACAGGATTTGCCGTGTGTGTGTGGTGTAGGGGTACGCTCTCCTGTGCCACCAATACTGTGCGTGTATTACATCTGGGCAAATTAAAGCACTTCCCATGTTTTTTGTGCCACACACTTGTGTCGCTTAGCTTAGTCATACAGCTACCTCATTGCACCTATTTTTCTTCTTTGCAAGATGTGCTGTTTGGGGCCTAGTTTTTGAATCTGCCATCCTGTCTGACACTGCAGTGCCACTCGTAGATGGGCCAGGTGTTTGTGCCGCACACTTGTGTCGCTTAGCTTAGTCATACAGCCACCTTGGTGCAAACTTTGGCCTAATAACAATATTATGAGGTGTGAGGTGTTCAGAATATACTGGAAATTAGTGGAAATGAATGTCATTGAGGTTAATAATACCATAGGATTAAAATTACCCCCAAATTCTATTATTTTAACTGTTTTTATGTTTTTTTCCCCAAAAATCATCCAGATCCAAAACCAAAACAAAAACACGAAAGGGTGGTTTTGGCAAAACCAATCCAGATCCAAAACTCGAGCATGGAACCAGAACCAAAACCAAAACACAAAATACGAAAAGTGCCCGCCGCACATCTCTTGTTTAAATACAGCAATAGTAAAGATAACAAATAAACAGCATCCAGTTCAAGTAACGTCTGCTGGCCCCTGATGAACCTACAATGTAATTTTTTTTAAATATAGATATTATATTTTATCTCATTTTTATCTGTTTACCCACTTACATTATGAATTTTACAGACACACGTTTATTCCTCATGAAGCCAATACACACAGATGCCAATTCCTCTTTTTCAAAATCGCTGTAGTTACACATATACTGTACATTTATTTGAGTTGGCCCAGTAGTAGCAAAATGCAGCTTGAGCCATAAAAACAAGCAATAGGCAAACATAAAAAATGTATGAAGCCCCCTGCTGTGGCAGACTCTTAGTAATCAGCTGATATGCTTAAAGACCTGGGTCATTTGTGAGAGTTAAAGCGATTTCTCACTTGGGTAGAAGTATATTAATAGAGTTATTTGACTTACCGGAGGATCATAATCTTCAGCAGTAACTGTTACAATAACAGTGCCCTTAATAGCATCTGGAGCAACCATTCCCCAGTAGATGGCTTTGTTAAATACAGGCGAATAATCATTCATATCCTGAAAAACAGAATTAAAAACTGTTTATTTTTTGCCATAGCGGTTGTGAAATGAGATTATGGACCCAATACAGTAATGGAATCTTCAAAGGGCGCTCAGTCAGCTTCCTGTACTATCATAATCATAAAACCTATTAACCAAAGGCAGCCTGCAGCACTCCCAGTCCTATTACTACAATGTAACATTGGACAACAGGAGAAAATAGAGCTTTCTCAAGACTGCTTAAATGTAACATCAATCATAAGGAATTTTACAGAAAATATGAAGATAAACTTTTCAGATCAGCAGATTCATCACACTCTATTCAAATTAGAGTATACAATAATGGTGTAAATCGATGGGAATATTTAGAAATATCCCCATCCATATATACATACATATATATATATATATATATATATATATATATATATATATATATATATAGAGATCCCAGGTAATGGAGGCACTCAGAAGAAATAACAGACAACACCACCGCCGATGCAGACTGTAACGGCGGTGGTGTTGTCTGTTATTTCTTCTGAGTGCCTCCATTACCTGGGATCCATATACTCATTTGAGAGGTTGTGCACCGGACCTGTTGGTTGCTTCTAAGCGTGAGTGGCAGACACAATTTGTTTATATATATATATATATATATATATATATATATATATTTCACACTAATAAAGTGTTTTTTACACATTTTACATGAATAAAACCTTTAAGAATTAGCATATAGGGCAGGATGTAATGGCGTCCGAGATCATGGGAGGTGTGGGATGCTGGCCGATCTTGGACATCTTTTTAAGGGGGCAATCACTCACAAGGCAAACCCATGACTTGCAAGTATTTGGCCTTTTAAAAAAAATGTCCAGAATCTGCCAGCTCCGGCAATTTAGGACGCCATTATATCCCACCCATAGTCTGTATCAGTGGGTGAGGATGATGAGAAAATAATATGGGTGGAGGATATTATATGCCACCAAAGCCAGTGGTTCTCAAAGCTTTTTCAATGCAATCTTATCGCATCTACAATGGGAAGTAGTTATGTGACCGTCAGTCTTCACAATACCGACTACTACATCCCGCCTGCTCAAAATCCCGTCAGTGGGCATGCTGATCAACAGGGACTATTCCCACTCGTGGGTGACCACGACACCCATAGAGTGGGAAAAGAACATGTGGCAAGCAGAGTGAGCCACCGAGCCCCCTGTGTGTCGAGCGCAGCGAACCCGCAGGGAGCTTTGTTGTGCTCCCCCCCCCCGCGCTGGCCATCTCGTAGCCGGGATTACAGCTGTCGGTATTGTGACCGGTGGTCTCCTGACTGCTGGTCACACACAGGAGTAGTCCTTGGTGCAGGCAAGCATACCTACCCGCACCCCAGACGCCGTGGACTGTGTGGGCATCCGCTGCAGCCGGCTCCAGTGACATTATTGACCTCTAGTATCTGTGTGGCGCTGCAATGGGAGAGATGTGGTGACGTCTCTCCCATAAAGAGGAGCCGCGGGAGGCCAGGCGCAGCAGCAGCTGCGGTCGGGAAGCAGAAGAGGGTAAGTATTTTTATTTTATTTTTGTGTGTGTTTGTAAGTGGCTACTAAGGGGCACAGCGACAGGGGGCACAACTACTGGGGGCACAGCAACAGAGGGCACCACTACTGGGGGCAAAGCAACAGGGGGCACAACTACTGGGGCAAATCTACTGGGGGCATAATTACAGGGGGCACAACTACTGGGGGCACAGCTACAGGGGGCACAACTACTGGGGGCACAGCAACAGTGGGCACAACTACTGGGGGCAAAGTAACAGGGGACACAACTACTGGGGCAAATCTACTGGGGGCATAGCTACAGGGGGCACAGCTACAGGGGGCAAATCTAATGGGGGCAAATCAACTGGGGGGCACAACTACTTGGGGCAAATCTGGGTGCACAGCTACTGGGGGCATAACTGTGGCCACGGCCCTCCCCTATGAAGCCACACCCCTATTTTCCTACGCACATCTCCAGCACGCACTAACTGATTTGAAGTGGGTGGCGCCAGTGAAAACTTTCGCACTGGGCGCCACAAGGTATAGAACCGGTCATGGTCACACATAACCAACCCTTTACATCAACTACTAATTACAATTTATCTCAACACAGGTGTAAAACATTCGAGGCTATAGACACATTATGCATAATTATTTACACATCTGTTTCAGATATTTTGTGTAGAGAATACAGTATGCCACTTTAGATGTGACTGGAAAATAAGAATTTACTCACCGGTAATTCTATTTCTCGTAGTCCGTAGTGGATGCTGGGAACTCCGTAAGGACCATGGGGAATAGACGGGCTCCGCAGGAGACTGGGCACTCTAAGAAAGAATTAGGACTACTGGTGTGCACTGGCTCCTCCCTCTATGCCCCTCCTCCAGACCTCAGTTAGGGAAACTGTGCCCAGAAGAGCTGACACAACAAGGAAAGGATTTGGAATCCCGGGTAAGACTCATACCAGCCACACCAATCACACCGTACAACTCGTGATAAATATACCCAGTTAACAGTATGAATAACAACTGAGCCTCACTGAACAGATGGCTCAGAACAATAACCCTTTAGTTAGGCAATAACTATATACAAGTATTGCAGACAATCCGCACTTGGGATGGGCGCCCAGTATCCACTACGGACTACGAGAAATAGAATTACCGGTGAGTAAATTCTTATTTTCTCTGACGTCCTAGTGGATGCTGGGAACTCCGTAAGGACCATGGGGATTATACCAAAGCTCCCAAACGGGCGGGAGAGTGCAGATGACTCTGCAGCACCGAATGAGCAAACTCAAGGTCCTCCTCAGCCAGGGTATCAAACTTGTAGAATTTTGCAAACGTGTTTGATCCCGACCAGGTAGCAGCTCGGCAAAGTTGTAAAGCCGAGACCCCTCGGGCAGCCGCCCAAGAAGAGCCCACCTTCCTCGTGGAATGGGCCTTCACAGATTTAGGATGCGGCAGTCCAGCCGCAGAATGTGCAAGTTGAATCGTGGAGCAGATCCAGCGAGCAATAGTCTGCTTAGAAGCAGGAGCACCCAGCTTGTTGGGTGCATGCAGGATAAACAGCGAGTCAGTCTTTATGACTCTAGCCGTCCTGGAAACATAGATTTTCAGGGCCCGGACTACATCCAGCAACTTGGAGGCCTCCAAGTCCCCAGTAGCCGCAGGCACCACAATAGGTTGGTTCAAATGAAACGCTGATACCACCTTAGGGAGGAATTGGGGACGCGTCCTCAATTCTGCTCTGTCCATATGGAAGATCAGATAGGGGCTTTTACAGGACAAAGCCGCCAATTCTGACACCCGTCTAGCCGAAGCCAAGGCCAAAAGCATGACCACTTTCCACGTGAGATATTTTAATTCCACGGTCTGAGGTGGCTCAAACCAATGTGATTTTAGGAAATCCAACACAACGTTGAGATCCCAAGGTGCCACCGGGGGCACAAAAGGGGGCTGAATGTGCAGCACTCCCTTAACAAACGTCTGAACTTCAGGCAGTGAAGCCAGTTCTTTTTTGAAAGAAAATAGACAGGGCCGAAATCTGGACTTTAATGGAACCCAATTTTAGGCCCATAGTCAGTCCTGACTGTAGGAAGTGCAGAAAACGACCCAGCTGAAATTCTTCTGTGGGGGCCTTCATAGCCTCACACCAAGCAACATATTTTTGCCATATGCGGTGATAATGCTTTGCTGTCACATCTTTCCTAGCTTTTATCAGCGTAGGAATGACTTCAACTGGAATGCCCTTTTCCATCAGGATCCGGCGTTCAACCGCCATGCCGTCAAACGCAGCCGCGGTAAGTCTTGGAACAGACAGGGCCCCTGCTGTAGCAGGTCCTGTCTGAGAGGCAGAGGCCAAGGGTCCTCTGAGATCATTTCTTGCAGTTCCGGGTACCAAGTCCGTCTTGGCCAATCCGGAATGATGAGTATAGTTCTTACTCCTCTCTTTCTTATTATCCTTAGCACCTTTGGTATGAGAGGAAGAGGAGGGAACACATAAACCGACTGGTACACCCACGGTGTCACTATAGCGTCCACAGCTATTGCCTGAGGGTCCCTTGAGCTGGCGCAATATCTTTTCAGCTTTTTGTTTAGGCGGGACGCCATCATGTCCACCTGTGGCCTTTCCCAACGGTTTACAATCAGTTGGAAGACTTCTGGATGAAGTCCCCACTCTCCCGGGTGGAGGTCGTGCCTGCTGAGGAAGTCTGCTTCCCAGTTGTCGACTCCCAGAATAAACACTGCTGACATTGCTATCACGTGATTTTCCGCCCATCGGAGAATCCTTGTGGCTTCTGCCATCGCCATCCTGCTTCTTGTGCCGCCCTGTCGGTTTACATGGGCGACCGCTGTGATGTTGTCTGACTGAATCAGCACCGGCTGGTTTTGAAGCAGTGGTCTTGCCTGACTTAGGGCATTGTAAATGGCCCTTAGTTCCAGAATATTTATGTGTAGGGAAGCCTCCTGACTCGACCATTGTCCTTGGAAGTTTCTTCCCCGAGTGACTACCCCCCAACCTCGGAGGCTTGCATCCGTGGTCACCATGACCCAGTCCTGTATGCCGAATCTGCGGCCCTCTAGAAGATGAGAACTCTGCAGCCACCACAGCAGCGACACCCTGGCCCTTGGGGACAGGGTGATCAGCCGATGCATCTGAAGATGCGATCCGGACCACTTGTCTAACAGATCCCACTATAAGATCCTTGCATGGAATCTGCCGAATGGAATTGCCTCGTAAGAAGCTACCATCTTTCCCAGGACTCGCGTGCAGTGATGCACCGACACCTGTTTTGGTTTCAGGAGGTCTCTGACCAGAGATGACAACTCCTTGGCCTTCTCCTCCGGGAGAAACACCTTCTTCTGTTCTGTGTCCAGAATCATACCCAGGAACAGCAGACGCGTCGTAGGAACCAGCTGCGACTTTGGAATATTCAGAATCCAGCCGTGCTGTTGTAGCACTTCCTGAGATAGTGCTACTTCGACCAACAACTGCTCCCTGGACCTCGCCTTTATAAGGAGATCGTCCAAGTATGGGATAATTATAACTCATCATTTCGGCCATTACTTTGGTAAACACCCTCGGTGCCGTGGACAGACCAAACGGCAACGTCTGGAATTGGTAATGGCAGTCTTGTACCTCAAAACGGAGGTACACCTGGTGAGGTGGGTAAATGGGGACATGCAGGTAAGCATCCTTGATGTCCAGTGATACCATGTAATCCCCTTCTTCCAGGCTTGCAATAACCGCCCTGAGCGATTCCATTTTGAACTATAACTTCCTTATATAAGTGTTCAAGGATTTCAAATTTAGAATGGGTCTCACCGAACCGTCTGGTTTCGGTACCACAAACATTGTGGAATAGTAACCCCGTCCCTGTTGAAGGAGGGGAACTTTTATTATCACCTGCTGGAGGTACAGCTTGTGAATTGCCGCCAGCACTACCTCCCTGTCCAGGGGAGTAGCTGGCAAGGCTGATTTGAGGTAACGGCGAGGGGGAGACGTCTCGAATTCCAGCTTGTATCCCTGAGATACCACTTGTAGAACCCAGGGATCCACCTGTAAGCGAACCCACCGGTCGCTGAAGTTCCGGAGACGGGCCCCCACCGCACCTGGCTCCACCAGTGGAGCCCCAGTGTCATGCGGTGGAATTAGTGGAAGCAGGGGAGGATTTTTGTTCTTGGGAACTGGCTGTATGGTGCAGCTTTTTCCCTCTACCTCTGCCTCTGGGCAGAAAGGACGCGCCTTTAACCCGCTTGCCTTTCTGGGGCCGAAAGGACTGTACCTGATAATACGGTGCTTTCTTAGGCTGTGAGGGAACCTGAGGTAAAAATGTCGACTTCCCAGCTGTTGCTGTGGAAACGAGGTCCGAGATACCATCCCCAAACAATTCCTCACCCTTGTAAGGCAAAACCTCCATGTGCCTTTTAGAATCCGCATCACCTGTCCACTGCCGAGTCCATAATACTCTCCTGGCAGAGATGGACATTGCATTTATTCTAGATGCCAGCCGGCAAATATCCCTCTGTGCATCTCTCATAGATAAGACTACGTCTTTAATATGCTCTATGGTTAGCAATATAGTGTCCCTGTCAAGGGAATCAATGTTATCAGACAGGGAATCAGACCACGCTGCTGCAGCACTGCACATCCATGCTGAAGCAATAGCAGGTCTCAGTATAGTACCTGAGTGTGTATATACAGACTTCAGGATAGCCTCCTGCTTTCTATCCGCAGGCTCCTTTAAGGCGGCCGTATCTTGAGACGGCAGTGCCACCTTTTTTGACAAGCGTGTGAGCGCTTTATCCACCCTCGGGGATGTCTCCCAGCATAACCTGTCCTCTGGCGGGAAAGGGTACGCCATCAGTAACTTTTCAGAAATCACTAGTTTCTTATCGGGGGAAGCCCACGCTTCTTCACACACTTCATTCAACTCATCTGATGGGGGAAAAACCACTGGTTGCTTTTTCTCCCCAAACATAATACCCTTTTTAGTAGAGATGAGCGGGTTCGGTTTCTCTGAATCCGAACCCGCCAGAACTTCATGTTTTTTTTCACGGGTCCGAGCGACTCGGATCTTCCTGCCTTGCTCGGTTAACCCGAGCGCGCCCGAACGTCATCATGACGCTGTCGGATTCTCGCGAGGCTCGGATTCTATCGCGAGACTCGGATTCTATATAAGGAGCCGCGCGTCGCCGCCATTTTCACACGTGCATTGAGATTGATAGGGAGAGGACGTGGCTGGCGTCCTCTCCATTTAGATTATAAGAGACTGAGAGAGATTTACTGGAGCTGACTAGGAGGAGTACTGTTACTGTAGAAGTGTAGAGACTGAGTGGAGAGAGTTTACTAGTGAGGACAGTGCAGTTTACTTTATAATCCGTTCTCTGCCTGAAAAAAGCGATACACAGCACACAGTGACTCAGTCACATACCATATCTGTGTGCACTGCTCAGGCTCAGGCCAGTGTGCTGCATCATCTATTATCTATATATAATATTATATATATCTGTCTGACTGCTCAGCTCACACAGCTTATAATTGTGGGGGAGACTGGGGAGCACTACTGCAGTGCCAGTTATAGGTTATAGCAGGAGCCAGGAGTACATAATATATTATATAGTGAGTGACCACCAGACACACAGTGCAGTTTATTTAATATATCCGTTCTCTGCCTGAAAAAAGCGATACACACAGTGACTCAGTCAGTCACATACCATATCTGTGTGCACTGCTCAGGCTCAGGCCAGTGTGCTGCATCATCTATTATCTATATATAATATTACATATATCTGTCTGACTGCTCAGCTCACACAGCTTATAATTGTGGGGGAGACTGGGGAGCACTACTGCAGTGCCAGTTATAGGTTATAGCAGGAGCCAGGAGTACATAATATATTATATAGTGAGTGACCACCAGACACACAGTGCAGTTTATTTAATATATCCGTTCTCTGCCTGAAAAAAGTGATACACACAGTGACTCAGTCAGTCACATACCATATCTGTGTGCATTGCTCAGGCTCAGGCCAGTGTGCTGCATCATCTATTATCTATATATAATATTATATATATCTGTCTGACTGCTCAGCTCACACAGCTTATAATTGTGGGGGAGACTGGGGAGCACTACTGCAGTGCCAGTTATAGGTTATAGCAGGAGCCAGGAGTACATAATATATTATATAGTGAGTGACCACCAGACACACAGTGCAGTTTATTTAATATATCCGTTCTCTGCCTGAAAAAAGCGATACACACAGTGACTCAGTCAGTCACATACCATATCTGTGTGCACTGCTCAGGCTCAGGCCAGTGTGCTGCATCATCTATATATATTATATATCTGTCTGACTGCTCAGCTCACACAGCTTATAATTGTGGGGGAGACTGGGGAGCACTACTGCAGTGCCAGTTATAGGTTATAGCAGGAGCCAGGAGTACATATTATATTAAAATTAAACAGTGCACACTTTTGCTGCAGGAGTGCCACTGCCAGTGTGACTGACCAGTGACCTGACCACACTGACCACCAGTATAGTTAGTAGTATACTTATATTGTGATTGCCTGAAAAAGTTAAACACTCGTCGTGTGACTTCACTTGTGTGTTTTTTTTTTTATTCTATAAAAATAAAACTCATTCTGCTGACAGACAGTGTCCAGCAGGTCCGTCATTATATAATATATAATATATACCTGTCCGGCTGCAGTAGTGATATATATATTTTTTATATCATTTATCATCCAGTCGCAGCAGACACAGTACGGTAGTTCACGGCTGTGGCTACCTCTGTGTCTCTGCACTCGGCAGGCAGTCCGTCCATAATTGTAATACCACCTAACCGTGGATTTTTTTCATTCTTCTTTATACATACATAGTTACATAGACATCTTCTCTTTATCAACCAGTCTATATTAGCTGCAGACACAGTACAGTACGGTAGTTCACGGCTGTGGCTACCTCTGTGTCTGCACTCGGCAGGCAGTCCGTCCATAATTGTATACCACCTAACCGTGGTTTTTTTTCATTCTTCTTTATACATACATAGTTACATAGACATCTTCTCTTTATCAACCAGTCTATATTAGCTGCAGACACAGTACAGTACGGTAGTTCACGGCTGTGGCTACCTCTGTGTCTGCACTCGGCAGGCAGTCCGTCCATAATTGTATACCACCTAACCGTGGATTTTTTTCAGTCTTCTTTATACATACATAGTTACATAGACATCTTCTCTTTATCAACCAGTCTATATTAGCTGCAGACACAGTACAGTACGGTAGTTCACGGCTGTGGCTACCTCTGTGTCTGCAGTCGGCAGGCAGTCCATAATTGTATACTAGTATCCATCTCCATTGTTTACCTGAGGTGCCTTTTAGTTGTGCCTATTAAAATATGGAGAACAAAAATGTTGAGGTTCCAAAATTAGGGAAAGATCAAGATCCACTTCCACCTCGTGCTGAAGCTGCTGCCACTAGTCATGGCCGAGACGATGAAATGCCAGCAACGTCGTCTGCCAAGGCCGATGCCCAATGTCATAGTACAGAGCATGTCAAATCCAAAACACCAAATATCAGAAAAAAAAGGACTCCAAAACCTAAAATAAAATTGTCGGAGGAGAAGCGTAAACTTGCCAATATGCCATTTACCACACGGAGTGGCAAGGAACGGCTGAGGCCCTGGCCTATGTTCATGGCTAGTGGTTCAGCTTCACATGAGGATGGAAGCACTCAGCCTCTCGCTAGAAAAATGAAAAGACTCAAGCTGGCAAAAGCAGCACAGCAAAGAACTGTGCATTCTTCGAAATCCCAAATCCACAAGGAGAGTCCAATTGTGTCGGTTGCGATGCCTGACCTTCCCAACACTGGACGTGAAGAGCATGCGCCTTCCACCATTTGCACGCCCCCTGCAAGTGCTGGAAGGAGCACCCGCAGTCCAGTTCCTGATAGTCAGATTGAAGATGTCAGTGTTGAAGTACACCAGGATGAGGAGGATATGGGTGTTGCTGGCGCTGGGGAGGAAATTGACCAGGAGGATTCTGATGGTGAGGTGGTTTGTTTAAGTCAGGCACCCGGGGAGACACCTGTTGTCCGTGGGAGGAATATGGCCGTTGACATGCCAGGTGAAAATACCAAAAAAATCAGCTCTTCGGTGTGGAGGTATTTCACCAGAAATGCGGACAACAGGTGTCAAGCCGTGTGTTCCCTTTGTCAAGCTGTAATAAGTAGGGGTAAGGACGTTAACCACCTCGGAACATCCTCCCTTATACGTCACCTGCAGCGCATTCATAATAAGTCAGTGACAAGTTCAAAAACTTTGGGTGACAGCGGAAGCAGTCCACTGACCAGTAAATCCCTTCCTCTTGTAACCAAGCTCACGCAAACCACCCCACCAACTCCCTCAGTGTCAATTTCCTCCTTCCCCAGGAATGCCAATAGTCCTGCAGGCCATGTCACTGGCAATTCTGACGAGTCCTCTCCTGCCTGGGATTCCTCCGATGCATCCTTGCGTGTAACGCCTACTGCTGCTGGCGCTGCTGTTATTGCCGCTGGGAGTCGATGGTCACCCCAGAGGGGAAGTCGTAAGCCCACTTGTACTACTTCCAGTAAGCAATTGACTGTTCAACAGTCCTTTGCGAGGAAGATGAAATATCACAGCAGTCATCCTACTGCAAAGCGGATAACTGAGGCCTTGGCATCCTGGGTGGTGAGAAACGTGGTTCCGGTATCCATCATTACTGCAGAGCCAACTAGAGACTTGTTGGAGGTACTGTGTCCCCGGTACCAAATACCATCTAGGTTCCATTTCTCTAGGCAGGCGATACCGAAAATGTACACAGACCTCAGAAAAAGAGTCACCAGTGTCCTAAAAAATGCAGCTGTACCCAATGTCCACTTAACCACGGACATGTGGACAAGTGGAGCAGGGCAGGGTCAGGACTATATGACTGTGACAGCCCACTGGGTAGATGTATGGACTCCCGCCGCAAGAACAGCAGCGGCGGCACCAGTAGCAGCATCTCGCAAACGCCAACTCTTTCCTAGGCAGGCTACGCTTTGTATCACCGGTTTCCAGAATACGCACACAGCTGAAAACCTCTTACGGCAACTGAGGAAGATCATCGCGGAATGGCTTACCCCAATTGGATTCTCCTGTGGATTTGTGGCATCGGACAACGCCAGCAATATTGTGTGTGCATTAAATATGGGCAAATTCCAGCACGTCCCATGTTTTGCACATACCTTGAATTTGGTGGTGCAGAATTTTTTAAAAAACGACAGGGGCGTGCAAGAGATGCTGTCGGTGGCCAGAAAAATTGCGGGACACTTTCGGCGTACAGGCACCACGTACAGAAGACTGGAGCACCACCAAAAACTACTGAACCTGCCCTGCCATCATCTGAAGCAAGAAGTGGTAACGAGGTGGAATTCAACCCTCTATATGCTTCAGAGGTTGGAGGAGCAGCAAAAGGCCATTCAAGCCTATACAATTGAGCACGATATAGGAGGTGGAATGCACCTGTCTCAAGTGCAGTGGAGAATGATTTCAACGTTGTGCAAGGTTCTGATGCCCTTTGAACTTGCCACACGTGAAGTCAGTTCAGACACTGCCAGCCTGAGTCAGGTCATTCCCCTCATCAGGCTTTTGCAGAAGAAGCTGGAGGCATTGAAGAAGGAGCTAAAAGGGAGCGATTCCGCTAGGCATGTGGGACTTGTGGATGCAGCCCTTAATTCGCTTAACAAGGATTCACGGGTGGTCAATCTGTTGAAATCAGAGCACTACATTTTGGCCACCGTGCTCGATCCTAGATTTAAAGCCTACCTTGGATCTCTCTTTCCGGCAGACACAAGTCTGCTGGGGTGCAAAGACCTGCTGGTGACAAAATTGTCAAGTCAAGCGGAACGCGACCTGTCAACATCTCCTCCTTCACATTCTCCCGCAACTGGGGGTGCGAGGAAAAGGCTCAGAATTCCGAGCCCACCCGCTGGCGGTGATGCAGGGCAGTCTGGAGCGACTGCTGATGCTGACATCTGGTCCGGACTGAAGGACCTGACAACGATTACGGACATGTCGTCTACTGTCACTGCATATGATTCTCTCAACATTGATAGAATGGTGGAGGATTATATGAGTGACCGCATCCAAGTAGGCACGTCACACAGTCCGTACTTATACTGGCAGGAAAAAGAGGCAATTTGGAGGCCCTTGCACAAACTGGCTTTATTCTACCTAAGTTGCCCTCCCACAAGTGTGTACTCCGAAAGAGTGTTTAGTGCCGCCGCTCACCTTGTCAGCAATCGGCGTACGAGGTTACATCCAGAAAATGTGGAGAAGATGATGTTCATTAAAATGAATTATAATCAATTCCTCCGCGGAGACATTGACCAGCAGCAATTGCCTCCACAAAGTACACAGGGAGCTGAGATGGTGGATTCCAGTGGGGACGAATTGATAATCTGTGAGGAGGGGGATGTACACGGTGATATATCGGAGGGTGAAGATGAGGTGGACATCTTGCCTCTGTAGAGCCAGTTTGTGCAAGGAGAGATTAATTGCTTCTTTTTTTGGGGGGGTCCAAACCAACCCGTCATATCAGTCACAGTCGTGTGGCAGACCCTGTCACTGAAATGATGGGTTGGTTAAAGTGTGCATGTCCTGTTTTGTTTATACAACATAAGGGTGGGTGGGAGGGCCCAAGGACAATTCCATCTTGCACCTCTTTTTTCTTTTCTTTTTCTTTGCATCATGTGCTGATTGGGGAGGGTTTTTTGGAAGGGACATCCTGCGTGACACTGCAGTGCCACTCCTAGATGGGCCCGGTGTTTGTGTCGGCCACTAGGGTCGCTAATCTTACTCACACAGTCAGCTACCTCATTGCGCCTCTTTTTTTCTTTGCGTCATGTGCTGTTTGGGGAGGGTTTTTTGGAAGGGACATCCTGCGTGACACTGCAGTGCCACTCCTAGATGGGCCCGGTGTTTGTGTCGGCCACTAGGGTCGCTAATCTTACTCACACAGCTACCTCATTGCGCCTCTTTTTTTCTTTGCGTCATGTGCTGTTTGGGGAGGGTTTTTTGGAAGGGACATCCTGCGTGACACTGCAGTGCCACTCCTAGATGGGCCCGGTGTTTGTGTCGGCCACTAGGGTCGCTAATCTTACTCACACAGCTACCTCATTGCGCCTCTTTTTTTCTTTGCGTCATGTGCTGTTTGGGGAGGGTTTTTTGGAAGGGACATCCTGCGTGACACTGCAGTGCCACTCCTAGATGGGCCCGGTGTTTGTGTCGGCCACTAGGGTCGCTTATCTTACTCACACAGCGACCTCGGTGCAAATTTTAGGACTAAAAATAATATTGTGAGGTGTGAGGTATTCAGAATAGACTGAAAATGAGTGTAAATTATGGTTTTTGAGGTTAATAATACTTTGGGATCAAAATGACCCCCAAATTCTATGATTTAAGCTGTTTTTTAGTGTTTTTTAAAAAAAACACCCGAATCCAAAACACACCCGAATCCGACAAAAAAAATTCGGTGAGGTTTTGCCAAAACGCGTTCGAACCCAAAACACGGCCGCGGAACCGAACCCAAAACCAAAACACAAAACCCGAAAAATTTCAGGCGCTCATCTCTACTTTTTAGTGGTACCTGGGTTAATGTCAGAAATGTGCAACACATTTTTTATTGCCGTAATCATGCAACGGATGCCCCTTGTGGATTGTGTATATGTCTCATCCTCGTCGACACTGGAGTCAGACTCCGTGTCGACATCTGTGTCTGCCATCTGAGGTAGCGGGCCTTTTTGAGCCCCTGATGGCCTTTGAGACGCCTGGGCAGGCACTGGCTGAGAAGCCGGCTGTCCCACGGCTGTTATGTCATCGAACCTTTTATGTAAGGAGCTGACAATGTCGGTTAATACCTTCCACATATCCATCCACTCTGGTGTCGACCCCGCAGGGGGTGACAGCACATTTATCGGCACCTGCTCCGCCTCCACATAAGCCTCCTCATCAAACATGTCGACACAGCCATACCGACACACCGCACACACACACAGGGAATGCTCTGACTGAGGACAGGACCCCACAAAGTCCTTTGGGGAGACAGAGAGAGAGTATGCCAGCACACACCACAGAGCTATATAAACAGGGATTTATACTACACAAAGTGATTTTCCCTATAGCAGCTATAATACACAGTTTTGCGCCTAAATTTAGTGCCCCCCCCCCCCCCCCTCTCTTTTTTACCCTATTGAGCCTGGAAACTGCAGGGGAGAGCCTGGGGAGCGTCCTTCCAGCGGAGCTGTGAAGAGAAAATGGCACCAGTGTGCTGAGGGAGATAGCCCCGCCCCTTTTTCGGCGGGCTTCTCACGCTCTTTATATTAATATTATGGCAGGGGATTTTTACACATATATAGTTTATTAGACTATATTATGTGTTTTTTGCCATTTTAAGGTAATCTAATTGCAGCCCAGGGCGCCCCCTCCCCCCCCAGCGCCCTGCACCCATCAGTGACCGGAGTATGTGGTGTGCATGGGGAGCAATGGCGCACAGCTGCAGTGCTGTGCGCTACCTTAATGAAGACCGGAGTCTTCAGCCGCCGATTTCCGGGACGTTCTTCTTGCTTCTGGCTCTGCAAGGGGGACGGCGGCGCGGCTCCGGGACCGGACGACCGAGGCTGGGCCTGTGTTCGATCCCTCTGGAGCTAATGGTGTCCAGTAGCCTAGAAGCCCAAGCTAGCTGCAAGCAGGTAGGTTCGCTTCTCTCCCCTAAGTCCCTCGTAGCAGTGAGTCTGTTGCCAGCAGATCTCACTGAAAATAAAAAACCTAATAAATACTTTCTTTTCTAGGAGCTCAGGAGAGCCCCTAGTGTGCAACCAGCTCGAGCCGGGCACAGATTCTAACTGAGGTCTGGAGGAGGGGCATAGAGGGAGGAGCCAGTGCACACCAGTAGTCCTAATTCTTTCTTAGAGTGCCCAGTCTCCTGCGGAGCCCGTCTATTCCCCATGGTCCTTACGGAGTTCCCAGCATCCACTAGGACGTCAGAGAAAAGAAAAATATGGGTGTGACCACGACACCCACAGAGTGGGAAAAGAACATGTGGCAAGCAGAGTGAGCCACCGAGCCCCCTGTGAGTCGTGCGCAGCGAACCCGCAGGGAGCTTTGTTGTGCTCCCCCCCCCCCCCCCCGCGCTGGCCATCTCATAGCCGGGATACGCACTAACTGATTTGACGTGGGTGGCGCCAGTGAAAACTTTCGCACTGGGCGCCACAAGGTATAGAACCGGTCATGGTCACACATAACCAACCCTTTACAACAACTACTAATTACAATTTATCTCAACACAGGTGTAAAACATTCGAGGCTATAGACACATTATGCATAATTATTTACACATCTGTTTCAGATATTTTGTGTAGAGAATACAGTATGCCACTTTAGATGTGACTGGAAAAGAAATATAGTAATTTATTCAAAATCTACAAAATCTTAAAACCTCATGCTAGTCATATGGTAATGATGTGTTCTCATACACTATTGACGCAGTCGTGCCAAACAGCCCTTCTCAGGACATCCGAGGCTGCTGCAGCAATCGGATCCAAGACTGACATAGCAATCTGATCTCGCAAATGGAGCAGGAGGCATCTATCTCCTACATATGTCTATGTCCTACAGACGTCTCCTGCTGCATTTGAAGTTTAATTACACAGAATTGCAATTCCATTCAAACATGAATTAGGAATTGGGTACAGTGTGACTCAGCTTGCGACGAGCGCCTTTTGCGCTCAAATCTCAAATGTGCATCTTAGCCGCTGTGTGATGCGAAAAAACTGCTTCCGAAGACTGCACTGATTAATTTGAGGTGCAACACACACTCACATATCTGTCTGCAAATTAATCTAATTATTTATAGTTGTTTAATGCTCGGCCACAAAAAAAAAATATCACTATTCTATATTGCTCGGCATGGCACCCTCACGCCACATGGCGTATTGAGGTTAGGCGAATGAGGACAGCATGCATATAATATAGAATTGGGGTAATTGATCTCTGTGAAAATGTCTTTTATTAAATGACCATAACTTGGGCTGTAGCTCATTACAGATATTGAACTTTTATGATTACTTTTTTTTTTTTTTTTATATATGTTATAGGCCCTACAAACTGGCCGATATTTAAGTACGATATGAATTATATCTTTCAGAAATTAATGATATACAGTATTGTTCATATCGTTTAGTGTGGAGGCACCGACGATAAACAATGCACTTCCCTGCGGTCGTTCACTGTTGGTTTTTCATTGTTAAACATACAGTAGCAAGCCAATTTGGACACTATCATTCAACGTTCATATCGATCATCATCCAAATCGCATCAGTGTGTAGTTTTATATATGTTATAGGCCCTACACACTCAAGTTTCTCCTTTAATAACAGAGAGTCTTGCATAGTGACAGTAAAGTGTTTTTAACCTGATTTTTTTCCTAATTTTACTTAATAAATACATTGTTTGATGACTAATTTAGATTATGTGCAGCATATGTGGACCAGGAAAAAGTCAGTTCTATTCTGGTGTGGAAAAAAAATAGATTTTAATCCATGCACAGAAATGATACCTAGCAACCATGTATTAGGAAGTCTTCCAGAATAGCAGCATTCCTGCAGCTGAGTAACTACATTATAATGTACAAGCATCTAACCTTTATCAGCATCATGCAAACATACCTATTTATAATAATAATAATCTGCCTTGGTAATACAAGCTAATAATGCAGGAACGACAGTCATTATAGAGACCTTTGTTTGTGCCATTTTAATTAATGAATATTTGTTATCGTCAAGCTATTGATATACAATATGAGAAAAGTCAGTTGTTTGAAAACACTAAAATTTTCTTGAAAAATCTGGCTATATAAATCAGTTAAAGACTGTAATTGACGTACATATATTAAAAATGATACGGAGACAAAGGAGGACTGACACAATGACTAGCTACTACCTCGGAATCTTAAATATGTCTCTCTCTGATGCCTCTGTTTCATTCCATGGACATTGATGCAATATGTTTCCTGGACATGTGACTAATCTCTTAGTGACATCAGACTCCCCATCAGGGCAGAGCCAAAGGGCAGTCCAAGAGGATCAAGGCCCTCATTCCGAGTTGATCGCTAAGAGTCTTCGCAACGCAAATGTACGAAATGTAAGTATCTGCGCATGCGCAAATGCGTGATTACGCATGCGCGAGTACATACGTACGACAACTGGGCAAAATTACTCAGAAAAAAAAAAGCCGTAACTGGCAAACGAAAACGAGGAGTGGCGTGGGCGTGGCGGAGGCGACACTTCGCAATGCTCCGACATGGGCGTGAAAGTGGGCGTACAGTGTGGGAGTATGCAACTCGCAATGGGCGTGTTTTTCGCAAAAAAACATTGTCGCTGTTAAAACTAACATAGGAAACCGTAGCAACATTCACGCAGCAGCCGAGTAGGTCTGCAGTTACTCTACATTTGCGAAGTACTGGTACAAGTGTGTATGCAGTAATTAGCAGTTAATTGGATATCACATTCATCTGATGTCCAATTACTTGTTAATTAATGAGCAGATGAAAGTTACCAACCAGCAATTGTCTGAACACACATTACATGTTTATTCTACTCACATATAAATCTCACACACTGCCAAATAAGGGTGTGATTTTTGTTGAATTTGTTGTGTAAGCATTTTTAAAACTTGTTTTAATGTGTGTAAGACTCCCAAATACAAGCAAGTGAAAATATTTGTGAAAGTGTTTGAAATATGCAAAATTTTTTACAAATAAACCAACACCCACATAATGCAGCATACACTTTAATTTAGTCTTAAAAGTCACAATAATATTTGATTATAATATCTGACAATGTTTGAAATGATGTCCTGTTGACCATAGATATTTATAAAAAGCGTCGTGTCTGTTTACTTAATATGGACATTAAAGTGTGGTGCAAAGCATACCTTTTTTTTTTTTTTTTTTTCAATTTTTAAGGAGAATTAGCAGATTGGTCTACAAGTGTCTATATGCTGACCTAATCTTTCTGGAACTGCATTACCTTGAAGAAACTGCTCAAATTTTTTAAATATATTTTTTATTACTATAATAATATTTCACAACATTTAAACAACATGGCTCCACGTGAGTCGCACAGGCAGAGATGGACCAAGCAGCAAGCAGATGGCACTGACAATCATTAGATAGCAGAACTCAGTACTCTGCAAAATTCTGCTTCTGACAAAAGTATATTTTTAAAGCATAAATAAAACATGACACACCCTGCCACACACAAATTTTAAACCAAATGAGAAAGAATTAGGATCCACCACACAAACACAACAATACATAGCACACTAGTAAGAGGAAGATGGCTCTGGTGTTTATACACATAAACTCACAGGCTACAATACATCCAAACAGAAAGAATACATTTCACTAAGAGGGAGTTATCCATTCTGGTCACACAAGCCAACTCCAAAAATACATAGAGGCAACATCAAAAACATGGGTGCTGCCCATCTGGAGAGACATCATTTTCTTCTTTTTCTCCCCGCCTGAGGCTGTTCTTCTTTGGAAGGTCTGCGGAGCGACCTTCGTTGGGCCTGCCCAGTGGGCTGTTCTTCCTGGGCAGGGGCAGGGGAGGGAGCCGATGTGGGTGGCTCTCTGCCACTGTGGGCAAGGGAGACAGCGATGGCCTGGAGCCCTTGCAAGATGTTATTTGCAAGGGTTTGGAATGAGGAGGCAAGTTGTTCTTGGCCCTGCCTGATCTCTGCCAGACCTTGGCAGAGTTGAGCAACACCTTGCTCAACACAGGTTCGGTGCTCAGTGAGCCGGACAGCTATCTGGCTTACCTCCCGGATGACCCCGTCTTGAAACCGATTTAGGCTCTCACCATACCTAGCGATTTCAAGCAGGATCTCCGGGATAGCAGAGGGTTGGGTGGGGGGGCCAGTAGGAACCTGCAGAGGTGGGATTTGTTGGCCCACACTGCCAGACTCACTAGGTCCCTCCACCTCAGCCTCAACCACATAACCGTCCTGTGACTCAAACGGATCACCCCCCTGTGCTGTGTTTTGTGGCAAGCAAATAGAAGAATGTGTGGGAAAAAAGTAGGATACAAAATTAGTTTATTATTATAAATACTGTCAAAATTACAGCCAACTAAATGTGTAAACTTACCTTCCAAGTCATGTCCCGTCAGGATCTCAGGCAGGTCCGTGTCCATATGAGACACCCCTTGGCCCTCCTCATAACTGACACAGGGCATCGCCATCTCCTCCAAGTCAGTATACTCCACAGCGACAGGTGCTCCTCCACCTGTAGCCCTTGAGGCATTCCACTCCGCAGCCCTCTTTGCCTTCAGGCGGGATTTGAAGTCGGCCCACCTACATTGTATTGTGAAAGAGGGACAAAGTAGAGTCTTATTATTTGTCTAAGCTAATATATAGGACACGTGTTCTGCTTGTGTTTGCTAGACATAACATCACATGTAACTACATTTTTTAGTCAACTTAGCACAGAAAAAGGACTGTCAATATGCACTTACCGTCGTCTCACTTCCTGTGATGTTCTGACGACAGAGCCAACTTCATTCACAGATTTTGTGATGTCTCTCCAGATTCGATCTTTTGAAGCAGCCCCCATGTTTTTTGGCCCTCTATGGATTTTGGACATGGCCTGCGTGACCAAGACACGCAACTCCCTCTTAGTGAATGCAGGCTGTCTTTTCTTCCGTCTGGAGGTAGCCTGTGAGGTTTCTTCTTGTTGGTCATCACCATCTTCCTCCTCACTAGCAGCTTCTGTCTGTTGTGTTTGTGTGGCTAAAGCCAATTCTCCCTCAGTTTGGTCACTTTGTGTGTGTGGCAGGGTATCCCCAGTCAATTGTTGTGGTTCAGAAGCAGACATTTGCAGAGTACTAGGTCCTGCCTCTTCAACATCCGCAGAGGCGGATTCCAACATGCGCCTTTGGCAATCTAGGCGTCTTTTCCGCAATGCCATCTCCTGCTCTGCAATGCGGTCCATCTCTGCTGCGATTTGCTCACGAGAAGCCATGTTTGTGATGACGTGTGTACGCCGAGGTGTGTGCTTATATACCTACGTGCGTAGCGTTAATTCACACAGGTGTACACTGTTAATCTGATTAATGATTGCACTGCTTATTTAAGGGCCTACTTTGCACGCTGTGAGTGTAGGTAGTTTGGAGTTTCTTTCACTTGAGTTTGTTGGCTTGTGCGTGAAGGTGCTATAGGAATTTTCAGAGTGAGTAATTGTCAAGCATACATTTGTCCTTTCGTTTGCGTTTAGAATATAGTCAGTGTAGCATTTTGTCTGCGATTTTTCGTTTGTGAGTATTCTGGAATTCGTCTTGTTGTTCATTTTTTGATTTAAAAGTGTTTATTTTATGTTGATTGTTTGTTATTCTTTTTTACACATATATATTTAGCTAGTCCATTTTTGCAAATAAACCTGTGCTTCATTGCTTTTACTGACATTTTTGTTCTCTTGTAGGAGATTTGTTTTGGGTGACGTAACCCTAGTCGATTTTGTTTATTTTGTGTGCTATATAACACAAAGAGTTCCTTTCTTTATTTTGGATCAGGTAAGTTCCCTGGGCCTGTGTTGGTGCCTGTTTGGTTTATTGGTCTGTATGTTGTTTTTGACTGTCATATTTGCTCTCTTGTAGGAGATTTGTTTTGGGTGACGTAACTCTAGTCGATTTTGTTTATTTTGTGTGCTATATAACACAAAGAGTTCCTTTCTTTATTTTGGATCAGGTAAGTTCCCTGGGCCTGTGTTGGTGCCTGTTTGGTTTATTGGTCTGTATGTTGTTTTTGACTGTCATATTTGCTCTCTTGTAGGAGATTTGTTTTGGGTGACGTAACCCTAGTCGATTTTGTTTATTTTGTGTGCTATATAACACAAAGAGTTCCTTTCTTTATTTTGGATCAGGTAAGTTCCCTGGGCCTGTGTTGGTGCCTGTTTGGTTTATTGGTCTGTATGTTGTTTTTGACTGTCATATTTGCTCTCTTGTAGGAGATTTGTTTTGGGTGACGTAACCCTAGTCGATTTTGTTTATTTTGTGTGCTATATAACACAAAGAGTTCCTTTCTTTATTTTGGATCAGGTAAGTTCCCTGGGCCTGTGTTGGTGCCTGTTTGGTTTATTGGTCTGTATGTTGTTTTTGACTGTCATATTTGCTCTCTTGTAGGAGATTTGTTTTGGGTGACGTAACCCTAGTCGATTTTGTTTATTTTGTGTGCTATATAACACAAAGAGTTCCTTTCTTTATTTTGGATCAGGTAAGTTCCCTGGGCCTGTGTTGGTGCCTGTTTGTGTTTGTTCAAAGTGTTTTGATTATGTTTGTTTTCCATCTTGATAATAAATGTTATGTTTTTTACCGGGATTGATCAGCAAAGTAGTGTTGTTCTTGGCTGGGCTAGCTACTAAAGGGCTAACTTTTTTTTTTTTAATTTAAATGTTTTTAACCAATTATTCTTAATTTTGTAGTAGTTGTTTGTGATGTGTTTGATGTTCTGTTTTTTTAAATAATAGTATTTTTAACAATTACAATTTAACATATGTAGCTTTCATTATAAAAATAATGTTTTTTTTTTTATTTTTTATAATATTCTTTTTGGCCCTGAATTGAACCCAGAAAAAATGTCTTACGCTCCTGCAGTAAGTTGACACACCCTTTTTGTAAAAATTATTTGTTTGCATATTTTTTGGACTTTGTTTTTGTCTTATTCAATTTTTTTTTTGTTTTTATAAAAGTGTGTGATGTCTATATTTATCGCATCAGAAGCCCTACCTACCCAACCCACGCCAGCACTCCCACCCCAACCGCCAGCCCCACAACCACAACCGGCTCCTCATCAACCAAGGCAACGGAGGCGTGCTAGGCCACCAATTTTCCGACCCCGTGTCCTACTTTTTGGGATGCCAGATGATGTGGTTGTACGTAGATACAGGCTGCCACCACATCTAATCCTAGACACTCTCTCCATAATAGAGAGTGATCTGGAGTCTGAAATTCGGTATCCTACAGCAATACCACCATTGACACAATTCCTTGCTGTGTTACATTTTTTGGCAACAGGGTCTTACCAGCATGTGGTTGGAGACCTGGTTGGCATGTCGCAGGGCCAGTTCAGTAAGGTCCTGCGGCGTGTCTGCCAGGCTTTCCTCAAGCGTGTGAAGCAATTTATTGCTATGCCTTTGGATGTTGGTGCCCTAGATGTGGTGAAGCGGCAATTTGCGGAAGGTGGTAGTCGCTTCCCACATGTTATTGGGGTTGTGGATGGCACACATGTAGCTATTCAGCCACCAAAACATAATGAAGAAATTTATAGAAACAGGAAACTGTTTCATTCTCTGAATGTAATGGTTGTTTGTGGGCCATCCCTCCAGATCCTTTCCCTGAACGCAAAGTTTACTGGAAGTTCCCATGATGCGTATGTCATTAGACAATCAGGGATATGGCACAGATTAAGATCAAGTCAACGAGCAGACATGTGGTTATTGGGTGAGTTGTTGCACATATTTTGTTCAAAATTTTGTATATTTTTCCAAATTGACTATTTCTAATTTTTTTTTTTCCTCAAACAGGAGACCGTGGATATCCTTGCACCCCCTGGCTCATGACTCCTTACCGTAATCCCAGGCCAGGACCACAGACGGCATTTAACTCCGCGCTTACTGCCACTAGGCAGCTGGTGGAGCGCACAATTGGGGTCCTTAAAGGGCGGTTTCGTGTGCTCCACCGCACTGGTGGCGACATCATGTATTCGCCGGAGATGGCAAGTAAAATAGTGGTCCTGTGCGCTATACTCCACAATATCGCGGTAAGGAGTAGCGTAGAGCTTCCTCAGACAGAGGAATTGCCTGATGAGGAGCCAGGGGTTGTCCGACACTTCGGTGGGGGGAGTGTTACAAGGAGGGGGAGCCAAGTCAGGGCAAGCATTGTTGCTGAATTTTTCAGGTATAGTGTTTTTTTTTACTCTATTGTTACCAAAATAAAAGCACAGTATGCATCATTTTTTATTTAAATGTAGAAATTGTGTTTGCTATTGTAAGGTCATTGTGTAATGCTTTTTGTGTGTTTGAATCTGTTTTTTTTTTAATCTTCAAAAAACAATAACACGTTAAGCTGACAATTTAATTTTGTGTAAAACAATACTGTGATGTTGCTAAATAGTGTCCTTATTTTTTTACTATTCTAACATCATGATTATTTAAACAAAAACACAAACAAATGAAACTGAATGTTGCCCACTTTGTGAATGTCCAGCTGAAAGACCACACAAACTGAGGTGAGTACTCAGATATGTTTATAAATTGATCTAAAACTGTGTGTGTGTCTGTGTCTGTGTTTTTTTGTTTTAAATTTTTTGGTTGTGTTTTGCTTAAAATTTGCTTATGCGAATGCGTAGTTCCGCTCGTGCGAAATAACACTCTGCTCTTCACAGCATTGCAAAGATCAATAAAGTTATTATAAATGACATATGACAGCATAGATTGTGGACCAATCACATGCTAACAGACACTATAAATATATGCCCAAATAAGGAAAACGCCATTGCCATGATGCGTGCGGCACCTTTCACCAGGCGGGAGCTCCGCGTCCTGGTTGCGGTGATGGACCGCCGCGTAGGCCGCGTTGGGCGATTCATCCCCAATCGTGTTAAGCGTGAGGCCTACGCGGAGGTCCGTCGCCTGCTGCGGTCTCGCGTCCGCAGCAGGCGGACCATCATCCAGTTAGAGCGGAGATGGAGTGATCTCCGAAGGAGGACTCCAGAGCTGTTGGCGGAGATCCGCCAGCAAATCCGCACTATGCATGCACGCAGTAAGTAACATTACATAAGATTATTAGCATAAATAGTGCAAATTTTCACTAAGTGGTAGGCTAATTGCAACACTGAGTGAACATTTTGAAAAAATAGGACAGTGTGTGTGGTTAGGGCAAACATTACTGACTGTAGCAAAGTGTCCCTAAACAAGTGCATGTTTTACATAATTAGTAACCAGGCAGGAAACTGTACCAAAAAACTTGATCAGTGCTGTCTATATAATAAGGTAGCTTGAATAGTGATCTGGTGATGTTGGCTAGACAAATCAATATGTCTCAATGGAATAGATACAGGAATGACCGACAAAATTTTTTTATTTCATAATTTTGTTTGCAGTGGGCAACATGAAGAGGTTTGAATAATTTTTTATTTAAAATTCTAAAAAAAACTTTCTTTTACATGGAACCGAACAGTGAAAATTACAATTGATTAGTATGTAATTTAACATGCAAATTTAATTATATTTTAACAATCATTCTAGGACGACCACAACGGCAAGCACCACATGATGCACCAGCTCAGCACCCTTCCCCTTCTCACTCCCCCTCCACTTCCCAGTCCCCCTCCCCTTCTCACTCCCCCTCCCCTTCTCACTCCCCCTCAGCTTCCCAATCTCCCTCAGCTTCCCAATCACCCTCAGCTTCACAATCCACCTCAGCTTCCCAGTCACCCTCAGCTTCCCAGGCCCCCTCAGCTTCCCAGGCCCCCTCAGCTTCCCAGGCCCACTCCACTTTCCACTCCCCTTCTCAGCCAACCTCTCCTTCTCTTTCTGTGACCCCTTCTCCTCCTTCCCATACCCCTTCTCCTTCTACTTCCAACTCACCTTCTCAGCCCCCCTCACCCTCTATTGGCCTAACATTTTCACCGCCCCCCTCGCCCTCTCAATCAGACCCACCCTCTGAAATTACATCCCCAATCCAACCTCCTTCCCCCATCCAGCCTCCTTCCCCCATCAAGCCTCCTTCCCCCATCCAGCCTCCTTCCCCCATCCAGCCTCCTTCCCCAATCCCTCCTCCTTCCCCCATCCAGCCGCCTTCCCCCATCCAGCCGCCATCCCCACCCAGTGAATGGGCAGAGGAAGCCCCTGAAGACAGTTCAGGGAGTCTTCATGTTGCCGAGGAAAGTAAGTGTTTTAACATTTTGTTAAAAATGATTACCTACTTACACTTACAATGACAAAACATGCAGTGTTGTACTGTTGGAATTCTTGTACCAAGGAAAATTAATTGTGTTTTTCTTCATGGTGTACATGTTGCATTTACATTTATTTGAGTGTCATTATATGTCCAGTGTTTATGTGTGCCATGTTTTGTGTGTCCACTCTAGGTCGACACTCATTAGGTCAACAGGGTTGGCAGGACAACAGGGTTTATATGTGTTAGGTTTTCTGGGAAACAGTTAGACCTGAGTGGAGTTTAGTCTGTTGTTGTTCTTTTACACTTGTGCCTGTGTATTCTTAATATTTACACTTACAAATCACATGCTTCACTTTGTTAGGCAGCCTAACGACCCAATGATTTGTGGTGTGAAAGTTACACTCACAAAATGATTATTGGATAAAGTCAAACCTGTTTGACCTTATTTAGTAAGGGCAGCTTTCATGGAGTGTGGGCATGCTAGGATATGTTGTCCTTCTGAAGATGTTGATATGCAGTGTGATGATGCAGGACCAACACCCTAAAAAATAAAATAAAAAAAAAAACCAAATGGGAATGAATGCCAACATGGTGTAACATTGACGAAGATGGTAGTTATCTTTAACATGGGATGTCGGCCATAGCAACCAATAAGATTATACTTTAAAAATTGGGAACCCCTTCTACAATATAATATTCATATTTTTGCTTGTTTGCTATGGGCAACGTTCCATCTTAAATATAACTCACATAGTAGTAAATGTAACCCATGGTCTGGAACACTTTAAAATCTTAAAAAAAGGCTGAGCAGGCTTGTGTGTTGTTCTGCTAATGATTGTACCATAAAACAGGCAGGATGTAGTAACTTTGCCATTAAAGCAGGCCTGTCCAAACTGCGGCCCTCCAACTGTTGAGAAACTACACATCCCAGCATGCCCTGACACAGCTTTGGCATTCCCTGACCACAAAACTGTGTCAAGGCATGCTGGTATATGTAGTTTCACAACAGCTGGAGTCCAGCAGTTTGGACATGCCTGCATTTAAGTGTGCTTTGCGCCTTGCTTGGATAATAAGTAATGTAATTAAGTTATTAATGTTTGTGTTGCATCTTAATTTCAGATGTTGCAGTTGGAGATCCTACAAGTTTTGGAGGCATTCTTTACACCATGCGCCAACACCTGCAAGGATTAATGCATTGTGTTGATAATTTGCAAAAATTTGCATGATTTTGTTTATTTTATGAAAAAAAAAACTGATTTATTTTAAAAAATAAAATAAAAAAAGTTGATTAAAGTTAACCGGGTGTTGTGTTTATTAATGCAAAAAAGGATCAGCTGATTGGCAGGCAGAAATTGTTTGCAAAAAACATTACACACTTCTTACGTTAGATTATTAACAAAAAAAACAGGAGATTATTGTGTTAAGAAACATGTAAACACCTTCATTCACAAACAACACCTTTAAAAACAAACAAAGGGGAAAAAAAAAAAATTATACACTTTTACATGTTGATGGGCAATTATGGCAACAAAGTGTTAATCTGGTTTTTTTTGCAGACTTAATTGTTTAGGAACATTATCAATCATTACACTAATTGGATTCGTTATTGAAAAGGGCTTGTTGACTTTAAAAGGAATGGTGTAATTTCACTTAATAGCTTTAAAAAAACATTTTTGTGCGTTTTTCCTTAAAAGTGTGCACTTTTACGGTAAAATGTGTAAATCTACTAAAACTTAGTATTTTTACGATTAAGTATGTGTTATTGCGATGGATTCGCAATGCTGCGATGGTTTCGCATTACTGCGATGTCATTTGGCGTATGCCCACTTTGTGTAATACTGCGTACGAATGTGCAAAAATACGTTGGGGGCGGAGGTTCGCATATTTACTACATTAACGCAACTTTGCGAATATGTTGTGCGACCGAAAAACTTAGCGATCAACTCGGAATGAGGGCCCATGTGCAAGAACAGGAGGAGAGAATACTATTGCCTGCTTCACTTCACAATGCCATTGGTTAACTACACATAAAACTATCTACATGTGACACCCAGGTAAGTATGAGATATGGGGTCTATTCTTGAACAGTAAAAAGAGTGAAGAAACTGACCAACTTTACAGGAAGCCGTTATCAAGTAAATTCTATAAAATGTAAGGGAGATGATGATTGGTTGCCATGGGCCACTTCTCCACTGGTCTATTTCTCCACTCTTTTCACTGCTTCATGAACAGACCCCATAACCTTGATTTCACTTCTTTCCAGATCTTGGTGTATGTATGATGTTCCTAATACAGGTTCCACTGTTGTCTCATAGAGAGGTGGAAAGGTGTATTTATAGACAGAAGGCTATTGTTGCAACTCGGATGAAATAATATATTGATTTTTTGGTTAGTATATCTTCAGAGTGAAATTAAGAAAAGTTCCTAAATAATTCAACAAACATGTATATTTATTTGCAACAGTTATAATGTCCAATAAAAATAATACAATCTGCAATACAAAAATTTAATGTAATACAACCAAAACTATGTTTATTTCACTGTAAACTCAAATGGGTCCTGGCTAGGCAGCACAATTATACCATACAATAAAGGCTTGCTGAAATTATACTATTCCTTTAAAGAAAACGCTTCTAAAGCAGAAAAAATTACTTACACATATGACTAATTTGATGCAATACCCCAAAACAAGAAAAATGACAGTTTACTGTATCAGCAATATTTGTCGAGAAACAGTACAGTCACTTATAATTACTTTAACATTGGGGCCCCATAACATACTGTATGGTAACACAGTTCGGTTGAAATACCAGTGGTGCACTTCCCGGAATTAACGTTGATTCTGATTTTATTTCCAGAATATGTGTCTCCAAGATGAATATCAATTTTGGGAACAACTAAGCATTCCCCTAGGCTGAAGCTAATATTGCTCCCTTCTGAATAGAAGAAGTTGTCCTCTCTGTATTTCTCTCTCAGTTGAGACTTTCTAGTTTCCTTAGTCAATTGGCAACAACGTTTCTGTTTCTACTGTGTATCAGAGGGTCTCTAAACTCAGTGTTGTTACTGGAGGTTCAGCTGACTGAAAGTATTTGCAATTGTATCCAGTCACTGCTCTCTTGTTGGAGGCAAGAAGCTATTAGTTTTCAGAATGCTTGGAATTTAGAGGGCCATTCTGACCTGTTCGCACGCTGCTGTTTTTTGCAGCGGTACGAACGGGTTGGTTCTGCACATGCACAGGCGCGTCACTGCCCAGTGACGGCCATCGCTGGTCAACGTCAAGAAGAATGAAGAAAGCGATCGCTGCCGCGATCGCAAGAAGATTGACAGTAGGAAGGCGTTCCGGGGCGGCAACTCACCGCTTTCTGGGAGAGGTGAGTCCAGCGCAGGCATGTTCAGGCGTTTGCAGGGCGGGTGTCTGACGTCAATTCCGGGACCGGACAGGCTGAAGACATCACAGTGGGTGAGTAAGTTGAAAACTACTCAGAAACTGCACAAAATGTTTTTGCATAGCACGGCTGCACAAGCGTTCGCAGCCTTGCTATGCAAAAAAGCCCTCCCCCATAGGCAGCTTCTAGTTGATCGCACGAGCAGCAAAAAGTTGCTACGTGCGATCAACTCAGAATGACCCCCTTGTATCCACATTTACACTGCTTAGTCCGGCTCTGCCCTGAGAAGTGCGGATAGTAACTGTGTGTGGATGGCTGGTAATTCCGAATAGATGTAACTGTCTAGTACAGTAGGTTACGGCTATGAAGCTATCCTCGTAAGCAGCAGCTGGTCTGTAACTTGCTAAACTAATCAATGTTTCTACTACTGATGGTACCCTGTTGTCAGTGTGATCAGAGTTGTGGGGCTACTAATTTCCCTTTCAGGCACTAGCGTCAGTTCTGTATTGCGTATGGGAAGCTAATAAAGTGCTTACTGTCTCTTTCTCTATGATGCTGAAGATCCTGGTACCCTGAATACGGAGGAGCTGGCCAGCTGTGATGTAATCCACTTCCAGGGGTCGTCTCTCACTTCTGCTGCTGTCATGAACCTCTTCTGGCAGTCTCCTCACTGTGCTCTCTTTACAGCTGCTGCAGTCCAGTGACCCACCGTCGGTCACTCTCAGTGCCTCTTCTTTTGAATGTTTAGGCACTCAGTGGACTCCTCAGCCCTTACATCGTTCTCTGCTCACTGCTAGATGTTGACTTAAGATTGCCTCTAAGCACACCAACCGTCTTTTTTTTTAAACCTGGCATTTAACTGGTCCAGCACATGCCGTCTCCCGCTTATGTGACTTACTGAGCCAACAGTGTTTATATGCCAGATGCAGCATGGGATATGTCTTTAACCCTTTCACTTCTGCAAGGCACAAAGCGTTCAGCCAGGCTGCATTTTGCAAGGGGGAAAGCCACAAAGTCCATAATACATCCATGGCAACTCTGATGGGGTGCCACATACAGATTCAATTTTGTTTTAACAATAGTGCTGCATTGCGATACTAGGGTTCTTTTTTTTAAATTGCCCATAATTTGGGGGCAAGCAGAAATAATGCCCTGCCTGTGGTATGCACATCTGATCAGAGAAAAAAGTGAATTGCTCTGTCAGACGCAGGTCACCCAAAAAACTATTGAATTCTCCCCTAATGGTTTTATGTATTGTTTGCAAGTAAAGCAAAAATGTAAGCAATTGTGCAAAAACAATGGTGCACTGCAGGTGAGATAGACATATCATGTAGATAATTAGATTTGGGTGGGGTGTGTTCAAACAGAAATCTAAATTGAAGGATAAAAGTAAAGCTGTCCAGTATTTGTGGGCTACATGCAAAAGCAGCCAGTATTTACTCTGCACAGAATCAGGTCTCTCTGCACTCTAGGCAAAGCTTTACCCTAGTGCCCCCTAACCTCACTACTGACCCTCCTCCTCCCTATGTACTGTATTGTGCCCCAGTGCATGTGTTTTCCCTATTATACTGTTTACAAGGGCAAACCATCCATCGGGCTGTAAGATCTGTACTGTCTGTGGTCCCGCAGAAACCCCCATGGGTTACTTACCTAAAAGTTGTTTCCTTGGTACGATTCCTCTTACAGGCAGCAGCAGCATTACAGTGACAGACATGTAGTCCGGTGCTTCTTGCTGTTGGAGAGCAAGGATCCAGAGGCTGGGAGGAGGAGCATCAGGGCTATGAGGAGCAGCCATGGGGACAGCCCTTGGGAACCATAGTTACATGTGCCTTCACATGACTTGATGTTACATGTGTCGGCATGGAGGAAGCGCTGAAACATTCTGTGGTACCACCTGATAGCGGAGGCTGCACCTGATTAGACCCACAGCAGCAGTCAGCGCAGTGCAAAAGGAGGAGGCTGCATACAGAGACATCCTTCAATTTTTTTCTAGGTGAATTCAGTGGTGCCCTCCAGGGGCCAGCGCCCTTAGGCAGCTGCCTAATGGTAGAGCTGGCCCTGCACATAATTAATATACTGTAAATGTATTTGCTCCACTTGCATGGCAACAAAACACTACTTGCTTTTTTTGCTTTACTTACAAAATGAATCATACCCAGTAAGCACTATGTTTACTCACACTAGACAGAAATTGATAGGGGTATTTTGTTTTATCCCAGGAGCAAGCCATACCTGGGTCTTTCGAGGATACATCTCAATAGTACATGCATTTTAAAATCCCTGTAAAGTACCTACTTTTTATTATTGCAATGCTCAAAGCCCCTGTCAAAAAATGAATTCTTTCCGGCCCAGTACCTGTGGAATCCTTTAGCAACAGGTTAGGAAAATGTCAGCTTTACAAGCTGTTACACATCGCTAATACATATCACAGTACAAATGGTCCCAACATGAATATTTGTGTATCCCTTGCCTTTGAGATCATAACCCAGGTTTATTCATTCATGGAGGTCTGAATGCAAAATCTCTGTGACTGGCTGTTAGAATGGTACATAAGCTACAAACCCTCTCTTCCATAGAGATTTCAGTGGTAAAAATTCTGTTTATGAACACGCTTGCTAGGACTGGACATAATTCACATGCGAAAAGCATCTGCTATATTGTCATAGGCTCAAAATGTCAAGGACTTTTCATTATTTGTTTTTTACCAGCTCATCTCTGCAGCTGACATTATTGTCCTTTAACGGACAATCACTTTTATGTCCATTTTTGTGTTGTTTATTGATTTTATATATTTTTTTGACATCTACAAGCATCATTAATGAACAATACATTATGTCCCTCAAAACTCTTGATTTGAAAGCAGTCGGAAAAATCATACTGTGTGTGTAAAACTTGTGCATGCAGAGAGGATTCGCCTCATGATTAGAGCATATCAATGAAGCCACTGATGGCCTTTGAATAAACTTTGCAATATAAAAAACAACAATGCTTTAATAAGAACCAAAAACATGCATCTGCTTTTAGATTTTGATAAATATCTTTCATCTGGTCACTTTCCAAAATAAAATTAGGCTTTGCATTTTCATTTCAAAGAGTTTAAAGGTTCAGAGTAACCAATAAGACCTAATTTAAAGCTAAGCTTTTACCTTGGAGACGCAATGCAAATCCAGCCATTGCTGCAAAGACTGACAACAGTGCATTTGATTATACCAAATATTAAGAGAAAAGAAATTGCTACTCCGAGACACATTTATATAGTGTGAATTAGTTAAATTTTTTATTTTGTCTTGAATTTGTCTTTATTTTATATTGTCTTGAACTGTAAGTGCTGTTTTCTTGTTTGCTCATTTGATTATGTACTGTGTAATGGGCGCTACGGATCCCTTGTTGTGCCATATAAAGGATAATAATAATAATAATAATAATAATTTTAAGTCTTTCTAGTCACGGCAGAAATTCTTCTTTAAAAATATACATTATCCAATGTAAATTAGCCAATGTGCCAGACAGAAAAGCACTTTGTCACAGTTCTGTGGAAGGTGAAATACCTAATTGCTCATTTCATTAAAGTCCTATCACTGTTTTCTAATGAATTGTTAAGATGTATGTAGCGATGCAGATTAACAATTAGATGAATGGACCTACAGATCCTGGCCTCCACATAAAGATAGGCCCAACATCACGGCACCATGATGATGACCAGCTGCCAGCTGCCCATACAACTGGCCATAAGTCATAAGTACTAAAATTGTATGTCTAGATTTTGCTGCCTAGGTGTTTCCATAACTCTGAACCATTCTTGGATCTCCACATTTAATCTGTTTCTAAATCCTGTTACTTACAGTATATCTAAACAACAAAAAAACAACATATCCAAAATGCACACAAGACACTTCAAAAGCTCTAATTCATGCACTTTATTATCTCCCGCCAGGGCCGGCTCCAGGCATGTTCGACTAGAGCGGCCGCGCGGGGCGCCACTCTTATAGGGCGCCGCACGCTGCGGCCGCCATATTTCTGCCTGGAGCCAGCCTTCAATCTGTGTGCCGTGTCCCACTCCCGGCCGCTTGTGTGCGCGCTATGCAGCGCGCTGTGCGGCGCCGGCGTCTGACGTTAGACGCCGTCGCCACGCAGCGTGCATAGCGCGCAAACAGTATCGTTCCTCCATCCGCGGCCCTCCCACCCGCCCGTGCCCACAGCAGTACTCCCGGCTCCCAGCACCGCAGTGTCAGTGACAGGTAAGTTAAAATCTGTCTGGCACTGTGTGGGGTCGTTTATGTTTCTGGCACTGTGGGGGCATATCTGCACTGTGGGGGCATTATGTTTCTGGCACTGTGGGGGGCATACCTGCACTGTGGGGGCATTATGTTTCTGGCACTGTGGGGGCATATCTGCACTGTGGGGGCATTATGTTTCTGGCACTGTGGGGGCATATCTGCACTGTGGGGGCATTATGTTTCTGGCACTGTGGGGGCATACGCATATCTGCACTGTGGGGGCATTATGTTTCTGGCACTGTGGGGGCATATCTGCACTGTGGGGGCATTATGTTTCTGGCACTGTGGGGGCATTATGTTTCTGGCACTGTGGGGGCATATCTGCACTGTGGGGGCATTATGTTTCTGGCACTGCGGGGGCATATCTGCACTGTGGGGGCATTATGTTTCTGGCACTGTGGGGGCATATCTGCACTGTGGGGGCATTATGTTTCTGGCACTGTGGGGGCATACCTGCACTGTGGGGGCATTTATGTTTCTGGCACTGTGGGGGCATATCTGCACTGTGGGGGCATTTATGTTTCTGGCACTGGGGGGGCATATCTGCACTGTGGGGGCTTTTATGTTTTGTGGCACGGCGGGCATTTATTTATCTGGCACTGTGGGGGCATATATGTTTTGTGGCACTGGGGGCATTTATGTATCTGGCACTTATGTATCTGGCACTGTGGGGTCATTGATGCATCTGGCACTGTGGGGGCACTTATGTATCTGGCATTGTGTGGTCATTTATGTATCTGGCATTGTGGGGGCATTTATGTATCTGGCACTGGGGGCATATCTGCACTGTGTGGCCATTTATGTATCTGGCACTGCTGGGGGGCATGTCACGTGTAGCTGGCACTGCTGGGGGGTATGTCACGTGTAGCTGGCACTGCTGGGGGGCATGTCACGTGTAGCTGGCACTGCTGGGGGGCATATCATGTAGTGTATCTACTAGGTGTCTGTGGCTAGGCAATGTGTCTATCGTGCGCTGCCTGGCGCAAAGTGTCTATCGTGCTCTGCCTGGCGCAAAGTGTCTATCGTGCTCTGCCTGGCGCAAAGTGTCTATCGTGCTCTGCCTGGTGCAAAGTGTCTATCGTGCTCTGCCTGGCGCAAAGTGTCTATCGTGCTCTGCCTAGCGCAAAGTGTCTATCGTGCTCTGCCTGGCGCAAAGTGTCTAACGTGCTCTGCCTGGCGCAAAGTGTATAGGAGGTTCTACCTGGTGCAATGTGTATTAGCTGCACTACTATGTGGTGTAATGCGAATTGCCACTATTCTGTGGTCATGCACCTTCCCCACGAAGCAACGCCCCTAAATTTTTGATGCGCGCCTTCGGCGCGCACTGTCCCTGCTTCAGCATGTGGGTGGAGGAGCACCAAGCATTACAGTATGTACATCATTTTGCCCTCCTTACTTGAAAATGTGCCCTCCTTGTGATCAGCACCCTGCCCTAAAACGTGAACACTATCATGTGTAGCTGGCACTGCTGGGGGTCTATTGTGTGTAGCTGGCACTGCTGGGGGGGCATGTCATGTGTAGCTGGCACTGCTGCGGGGCATGTCATGTGTAGCTGGCACTGCTGCGGGGCATGTCATGTGTAGCTGGCACTGCTGCGGGGCATGTCATGTGTTGCTGGCACTGCTGCGGGGCATGTCATGTGTTGCTGGCACTGCTGCGGGGCATGTCATGTGTAGCTGGCACTACACTGGAGACATTGTGTGTAAGGAACACTACTGTGGCTGTTCTGCATAAGGCTGCTAATTGTGTGCATAGAGGGGGTGTGAAAAAATATATTTATTTATAGTTTAATAATATGAAGTTACGAGGCCACACCCACTTTCCCAGGAGGCCACGCCCACTTTCCCCAAAGCGCGCATAGGGGTTGGGGGGCGCTTTTACATTTTCTCGCTCAGGGTGCTAGTAGGCCTGGAGCCGGCCCTGTCTCCCGCATTGATTATTGCAATAGTCTCCTTACTGGTCTTCCCCAAAACAGACTCTAACCACTACAATCAATTCTGAATGCAGCTGTGAGACTGATCTTTCTCACTAAGGGGTATATGCAATTGCGGTCGAATTCCAGCTGGAATTCGACCATTTTTTAATTCGACACAATTCGACAGTCAGACACCCTGCCGCCGGGACCCGAATTCGACATATTCAATAAAAAACGGATTCGACAGTCCCGCTGACTAAAAAAACGGACCAATTGACGGATTTGTGCGTCCTGGATTCGGCTTTTTGGATGGCACAAAAGTGTTTAAAAAACCCAGAAAAAAAATGCGTGGGGTCCCCCCTCCTAAGTATAACCAGCCTTGGGCTCTTTGAGCCGGTCCTGGTTGTAAAAATACGGGGGAAAAATTGACAGGGGATTCCCCGTATTTTTACAACCAGCACCGGGCTCTGCGTCCGGTCCTGGTGCAAAAAATATGGGGGACAAAAAGCGTAGGGGTCCCCCGTATTTTTAACACCAGCACCGGGCTCCACTAGCTGGAGAGATAATGCCACAGCCGGGGGAAACTTTTATACTGGTCCCTGCGGCCGCGACATTAAATCCCCAACTAGTCACCCCTGACCGGGGTACCCTGGAGGAGTGGGGACCCCTTAAATCAAGGGGTCCCCCCCTCCAGCTACCCAAGGGCCAGGGGTGAAGCCCGAGGCTGTCCCCAACATCCAAGGTCTGCGGATGGGGTGCTGATAGCCTTGTGTCAAATAAAAGAGTATTGTTTTTTGTAGCAGAACTACAAGTCCCAGAAAGCCTCCCCCACAAGCTGGTACTTGGAGAACCATAAGTACCAGCATGCGGGGGGAAACGGGCCCGCTGGTACCTGTAGTTCTACTGCAAAAAAAATACCCAAATAAAAACAGTACACGCACACCGTGATTGTATAACTTTATTACATACATGCACACCTACATTCACACATACTTACCTATGTTCACACGAGGTTGGGTCCACTTCTCCAAGTAGAATCCACGGTGTACCTGAAAATAAAATTATACTCACCAAAATGCAGTGTAGATCTGTCCTCTTCTTTTTTGTAATCCACGTACTTGGCAAAAAAATAAAACGCATTTACCCGGACCACGCACTGAAAGGGGTCCCATGTTTACACATGGGACCCCTTTCCTCGAATGCCGGGACCCCATGTGACTCCTGTCACAGAGGGTCCATTCAGCCAATCAGGGAGCTCCTGATTGCCTGTGCGCATCTGAGCTGTCAGACGGCACATCGCACAGCCGCTCCATTATCTTCAATGGTGGGAACTTAGCGGTCAGCGGTGAGGTCACTACGCCTTTTGTCCCCCATATTTTTGGCACCAGGACCGGATGCAGAGCCCGGTGCTGGTTGTGAAAATACGGGGGATCCCCCCGTATTTTTACAACTAGGACCGGCTCAAAGAGCCCGAGGCTGGTTATGCTTAGGAAGGGGACCCCACGCATTTTTCCCCTTGATTTTAACCCATTCCCACCCCTTCCCACTGAAAACCATGCTCCGATCTCTCCATATTATTTTAGTCAGTTAAAAAAAATATATATTCTTTAAAAAAAAATATATAAATAATACTAGTGTCTCCTAATAGACAAACCAAGTACATAATCCCTTGTAATATAAATAGATATGCTATTAGCAATAAAAAAAACACAAAAAAACATGTTTTGAAATTTTTTTATTAGATTCCGCCAGCAAAGTGAGGCGGAATTAAATTGACAAAATTACTGTCGAAAAGCACTGTTGTCGAATCGACATTCTTCAATTGAATATACTTTTGTCGAAAAGCTGCATTTTTACCATTGCAGACATGTCGAATTTGACAACTGTCGAATTTCAAAAAGTCGAATCTGAAATGTCCGTTTTTTTGTCGAAAAGTACTGTATTGCATTGTCGAATTTTTTTTGTGTCGAAAATGCCCCGTTTTTCGCCATTTGCGGCAATTCGACCGCAATTGCATATACCCCTAAATGTTCAACATCTGCTGTTCCACTCTGTCAGTCCCTTCATTGGTTAACTGTATTCTACCGAATTTAATATAAAAAACTTTTACTTACACATAAGGCTATTAACCAAATAACAACAACATATCTATTTTTCCTTATTTAATAATATCTTCCAGCTCGAACTCTTACACAAGATCTGCTTCTCTCAACTGCACTTATTATATGCTCCCAAGAGTCTCTTTCTAAGACTTTCCTTTGGTCTTCAAACTTTTAATCATTCCCTGAAACACCCACATAACATCAATAAGCTATCCTACCCACTTACATTCCCTCTATACATTCCACACTTACCTTTACAGATTTTCTCTTTATTCACTTACAAATAATGCTGACCCTAGGCCATCATTCTTGTGTGACTGAATCATACAGCAGACAAAGAACGTCTGCAGTTTAGCTGGACAAATATGCATTAGGTAGCAGTTGCCTTTGTGTATCAATGTTTATTTTTCTACAGATTGCAAGCTTGTGAGCAGGGACCTGTTACCTCTTTGTCTGTCTGTTATTTCTCAATCTTGTTTTATTACTGTTTGTTCCTAATTGCAAATTGCAACTGGCGGGGCCAACATCGGGAGGGGGGGGGAGGGATGGGGCTGCCTGGACTGCAGTCCTGGGCCTGTAAGAGCTCACACCTAGCTCTTACGCAGTGGGGTGTAGGGTCACTGGTGCTTGCTGCTTGGTACTTTATGATTAAAGTAGGTTTTTTTAGACAAGGTTAACGTCATGCACAGCCCGCCACGCTGCAGCCACACAAAGAAGCCCAAGAGCCTGCTGCACCATGAAGAGGACAGCCAGAAGATACAGGAGAAAGTGTATATGGCCTGCGGGGACTGGATGTTTGAGCCCTGTATGGAGATACATTAGTAGGGGGGCTGGCTGGAAAGAGCAAGCTGGGCTCTGGCAAGAGACCCAGAAAGGGGGCTGGCTGGAAACACAGAAAGTGGGTTGGCATGAGACGCAGAAGGCAGATTGCATGAGACGTAGGACCTTGTTATGGGAAACTTCTCCTCTACTTACTTCCTTACTCTTTTCTCTACTTAGTACATATCCCCCTTAGGCACAAATTTATCAAGCCTTGTAGACAGATAAATTGCACAGTGATAAAGTACCAACCAACCAGCTCCTAACTGCCATGTTACAGACTGTGAGTTAGGAGCTGATTGGTTGTTACATTATCACTGTACAATTTATCCCTCCCCAAGGCTTGGTAAATCTGGGCCTTAGTCCGATTGAGACGTTAGGTTAATACTGTTCGCCTGCCTTGTACTGTAACCAGGTGTTAAGTGAGTAAATAATTCAAAAAGAAATGGGTCCCAATTGTGTATTTAATTTAATCCGTATACACAGCTGTATTGTAAACTCTTCAATTGTTAAAAGACAAACAAATCAGCATTAAAATCCAATACTAAACACCTAGATAAAGCTAATAAGCACTTGTTCAATTGAGGGCTAGCTGTCTAGCTATAACAGAGGCCATACTCCGGTACCAGTGCTGGGCTGCATAACTTGGTTAGATTGTGTGGAACTGAGGTACAGTACATCACCCACCTCACAGCTGTTCTCTCCTTCACTCCACCCATAATATGTCTGCCAGGAAGCTCCGCCTCTCATAGCCTCCTGTACAGGGTCCCACTGCCTGCACAACAGACCTCTTATCAGAGGGCAGCACAGCTCCTGCTCGACGGACCATTACCTCAACTCTCTGAACTGTCAGTCAGTCATCTTATTTATAACCTCTGGCCAAGTTGCCAGATCTATCCTGCCTGCAGCGTGAGAAGGTTCAAATCCTTCCTCTAACCAACTGTCCTCCATAGTGTCCTTGCGCTGTCTGAGGGACATAAGAGGCCTCCTAACCCTGTCACTGTGGAAAGAGCTGTGATTTACAGCTCTTTACCAACAAATAGGGGCACTTAGGTGGTGGCACAGCATATTAATTTTATAAACAGCAGGACCCAACATGTGTAGGTACACCAAGGGTTTGGAGTACCACAGGTGTACAAGTGAGCATAAAAAAAAGCATTTACGTATTCAGTTTTTAGCTTTAAGCAGATTTTTATATATACAGTATGTACTCAGCGGTGGTTCCAACTTACTTTTAGTAGGAGGGCTGCCGCTGCACCCCAAGGCCCCCACCACCCCAGTTGAACACTGAGGAGGGGAAACAACCACGCAGGACCCAGATTTTACTGGGGGTGTGTGTGTGTGTGTGTGGGGGGGGGGTTAAAGCTAATTATCAGAATCTTTTATAATATCAGACTATTCATAGTTTTTTCTAACCCGTAACTATAAATTCCTAGTAGAAACACAATTTACTAAACTATTGTAAATGATCCTCTTGTGAGCTACTGTATAACTTTTAGGCAGTGGCGGAAATAGTGACTGGTGAGCCCAGGTGCAACAATATGCTTTGGACCCCCATCCCTAAAACAGGGCCTCTTTGCACTCCTAAGGCGTATGCCAAAACAAGGGGTGAGGCCTCACCTTTATAAACTAGATAGCATAATTGACCCTGTATATTAATAGACAGCCGGTGCTGTGGGTCTGCGATCTACCTGCTTCAAACTACTGAAAACATCCCCCCAAAATGGCCGCCTTAGAGGAAACAGTTATTAAAAATACCAGAGGCCTCCTCTAATATCTTTAATAACTGTATCCTCTGAGGTGGCGGGCATTTTGTGAAGGACATTTTTAATAGAGTGCTGCAGGCAGACGGCAGTGGAACATTTGGGATGGACGGCAGCGGGTAGGCACTGCAGCGGCATTAGAGGTCCGGGCCCTCCCCTCTCTATCCGAGAGGCCGGGCCTGGGACAGCTGTGCCCCCAATACCACCCAGATAGCGGCCCTGACACAGAGCATTAGTGACCCCCATATAAGACAGAGTGCATCAGTGATGCCCGTATACATCAAAGAGCAATGGTGACCCCTGTATATTACAGACAGCATCATTCCCCCCTCCTCCCACATACCACAGAAAGCATAAGTGACCACTGTATACCACAGAGAACATCAGTAACCCCCTTATAAGAGAGCATCAGTGGCCCCTGTACAACACAAAGCATTAAACATGCATTTTATGCTTTTACAATACACCTTGATAATGGGCTTTATGGCTCTGCTGGCAAAGCTCCTCAGTCCTCACAGCAATGGTAAGGCTCCTTACATCAGCTGCTCCAGTGTATCTATGCTGAGCACTCATCCTTCCTCCCATGCATGTGAGAGGAACCATGGGAAATCATGGGGCACAGCTGCAAAAAGACACGGGAGTAAAGCTCAGCCCAGCTGGGGGTGGAGCTTAAAATTACTTGAGGCGGAGCTTTGGGTGATATGGGAGGGCGGAGTGGAGGAATATTGGAGCAATTGTGCACAGCTGCTGGTGGACAGGAAGGAAGAGGTGGTGCTTTGGTCGCCCAAGACTGGACTGCATGTGATTCTGTGGGACTATTTTCAATGGGGGCCTGGAGCTACAGCTCCATCCATCCCATTGTTAATCTGGCCCTGCACACCAGTAGCAGTCATTGACAGCTGTAAGTATGACACCTGCCAGCGATGCAGACAGTCTGTGATTCTGATCTAATTACCGATGTGGGACCCAGTGGGCCCCTTAAACACCAGGGCCACTGTACAATGCACCGTCTGTACCGGCGGTAGTTCCGCCACTGGGTTTAGGTGTCTTTATAGCTCACAAGAGCCACATACTGTATATATGCAATTTATTTACAGATTATGAACATGCTTTAAAATGGTTTTTTATATAAATACAGTTTTTTGCTAATAGCGTGTACTAAGGGACTGATTTAGAGATGGACGTTGCTGCATCTGTATACAGCGGCTGTGCTAAACTATGCAAAAGCTGCAGGAGTTAAAAGATGCTCCTAAAGCAGGCTTCTGTGATCCGCTGCTGCATCCCAGGACGCAGCATCGGATCAACTGCGTGACCATCAGACATCCAAGTAACCCTCAAGTTACTCAAGATGTCCAACCAAATCAATCATGCTGCAGCATTTCAGGCACTGAGAGCAACATCGTAGCCCCCGATCTGCACATGCATAGTGCGGCTTCTGAAAAACATGCGCAGTGGGGCTTCTCTAAAAACATCAGAGATGTGCGTAAACACTGGGTTTACTTACATCTGTGAAGTAGGCCCTAAGTAGCCAATAGTATAGTGAAGGGCTAATTTAGTCCAGACACAGTCTAGATTCCTTGCACTGACCATTGGTTTCAAAACTTCACATTTGCTGGAGTCGCAGCATGCATGTGTTGTGATGGTGCTGCCGTCGCAATACCCTGTTAGCCACAGCAAGGCTGTAAGCAATTCGGGGTGGTGATGGGGAGCATCGCAGAAAATGGTATTGCATTGGCACTATTTTCTGGGTATGTTGATGTCAGTGGCTGCATACTTGAGCGCACCTTCACTGGACTTGGCAGCATCGTTTTGTCAGCCATTCTGAGCACCCTAGGGATGCACAGAGCTCCAATGTTGTGACCAATGGACCCAGTCTTATTCCAATGCTGCATCTTTGGACTAAGGCTCCTGCGGCATTTGTATATTTTTGCACAGCCATTGCATACTAAGACGCAGTGCCAGCGACATTTGTGTCCAGCTCTGAATAAGTACTGTACTGCGGATCACAATTTTGCATCTTAATGCAGTATAGGTGTTTCAATGAGGAGATGTAGTAAGCAGTGTAAAGAGTGGAAAAGTCGACCAGTGGAGGAGCTGCCCATAGCAACCAGCTTCAAATTAGCATTTAGTACATTCTATAACATAATAGGTATAGATGTGTCCTCATACATCTTTGCCTGGATGCAAACACATCGCAGGTGAACACTTGCTAACAAGTGATGTGTGTTTGCAGGCAGCAGAATTAGGATGCTTCCGCTGCCTGCCACAGGCAGGAGGACTAAGCAGAAGTCTGTGGGCATAGGTACTGGGCTGTCATGCTCCCACTAACCGTAGTTATTACAGACTTTGCTTGGCGGTAATCATAGGTGCGTGTGCACATGCATTAGTAGCACTTCAAAGGGTAGGTGGCTATGCGTGTTCCCGCAATGCAGACAAACAGTGGTAGCTGATTAATCATTCCTGGAGATAATTATATATCAGGTGCTAGAAAAGGGGGAGGGGTCACAAACTAACAGCAGACAGAGAGGGGGGGTGCTTTTACCCCCCAGGTATCCCCCCAGCACACTAAAAATGACCTATGACCATCCCTGAACCTATCTGGTAATAGAATTTCAGAGAATTTGGTCACATGCATTTGCAAAGACATGTTTAGCTGCAGCCTGCATCAAGGCTTCTCCGATATCAGCAGTCCTAACACTACATAATGGCAATGTCCACATAGGACCATGTGATTTGTCTACAGTAAGGCCTCATGATAAAGGCTCATACTAAAACGCAGCCAGACAGAGGGCGAGCATACCTAGGATCCACCCCCTGGATATCCCATTAGCACTACAAGGAACAGCATGCCTTCAAAATGCTGCTCCCATTCAATGCCACCTCACACATACAGACAAACAGTGGTAGCTGCTCAATCATTACTGGCGATAATTATATATCAGGTGCTAGAAAAGGGGAGGGGTCACAAACAAACAGCATACAGAGGGGAGGGGGGTTGCCCCCCCCCGGTATCCCACCAGCACACTAAAAAATACCGGTAACCATATCTGAACCTATCTGGTAAGAGAATTTACACATGTGACCAATTTCTCTGAAATTCTATTACCAGATAGGTTCAGGTATGGTTACAGGTAATTTTTAGTGTGCTGGGGGGAAACCAGGGGGGGAAATGCACCCTCCTCTCTATCTGCTGTGTGTTCTCGCAATGTGTATGCATCATGGGAATGCCATGCCATGCCACATTTTTTAACAAAGATGTGTGAGAACACATCTGTATAAGCTAATTTGTTGCTAAGGGAAGTTTTTTCACTCTTCACACTGCTTGACAAATTTCACCTCTGACTCTCAGGGGCAAACATAGTATTTCTAGGAAAGGTTTCCGACTGCAATTCACAATCTGCTGCTCTGCAGAACATTGGAGCAAGTGCGGAAGTCTGGGGGAGTCTTGGTCTTTTTATACACTGGATAGTGTATGAAATACATTATTAAGAAATTTTTAACACTATAGATAGTCTCTAATATAGGCTGTGTTAAACATATTTAACTAATATAAATGACATAAGTGGTCAGGAAAAGGTTAAGCATCCCATAATAAAGAAATAATCATAATATAACCAGTAAGAGACATAACGGCACTTTCTAAGTGCACATTCTTCTACCTCATGGTAAGGCACCATACAGCAAACTTGGTGGAAGAAGCTGCTACACTGGGCATGTGCAGCAGCTCCACTCTGTCTCTTAAACTGAATGTTGCAGCAGCTCTAGTAATCATATTATATACTATTGCTATTATGGTCAAAATTTGAGCTGTTGTTCAAGAGGAGGGGGGTTTCCGGGCAACCAGAAACCCCCCTGTGGTCCGGAAACCAGCCTGCATTTGTCTATGCTGATAGTGTAGGCTATAAGTTCTTAGGATTAGTATTTCTTTGTGGCAAATGTATTGGTATAATGTACTTTATAAGTCACATGGCATAGCTATGTCATAAATAAATTCATGTATAACAATACTACTCAGGCATTAGAAAGACAAGTGAGTGACAAGGCAGTAGACACAGATTAGATTTAAATGATAAATAAGACAATTTAGAAATGGACAGAAATACACTATGTACTGTTCTTTGCTTTAGAATATGATAAGCAATATATCTTTATAATGTAAGCCTTATATTATTATTATCATTGTTTATTTATATAGCACCACTACTTTACAACGATTATAATGATGCATTACCATTACTTACAGAGCTCAACACATGTACAGAACCAATTAAGTAATTCCAAAGTACTACTTTAATAAAGTTAGGTGAATGTCTGGAGGATTTGGAAACAGCAGCAGTTTAAGTGTAAAAGGCTGCATGGCTTAATGAAAGGGTCCACCAGAGGTAGATTCAGGAAACCTCTGCCCCAACACCACTGGCCTTTTATACTCAAGCAGTATAACCACACAGTGTTTAGACTTTATAGCCAAAACCACAATGGTATATTTATTAATCTTAACTACAGAAAGAACAATGGCAACTTAAGGTGGGTAGGGTACACACTAGGCAATGTGCTTGGTGAGCGACATCACCTAGTGATTCCCCTCCCGGGCCAGGCCACCCTGCCCGATGGTGGTCATACACACTGTGCGATATCACTAGTGATATTACACAGTAACATCATTCCGCCGCTGGAAGGAGCATGCAGCTTTGGACGATGAATCCATATTGAGCTGCATGCACGGTCATTAACAACCCATGGGGCTGCGCATCACTCGTCCTCGGCTGCATACACACTGGGCGACATAGTAAATGATATCACTCAGGAGGGGGAAAATGTGCAATATAATTTACTATATTGCTAAGTGTGTACTGTGTAGGCACCTTTAGACTATCAAAAGAGATAACAGAGATTGGCAGCAAAGATTGTAGAAAGCTAAACCTGGAACAATACGCAATCACTCGAGAAAGAATAAGGTCAGAAATACAGATGTGTCCTCGCTGATCTTACATGTGATGCATGTGCATAAGCATATGCATCGCATGTACTGTAAGATTGAGGCGCCCACAGATAAAGCCATGCTCATCTTACTGCGATGGAGCATGCTGCATTATGGCATGCGGCATGGTGTGCCAGTCTGTGACTATTCACAGCCGGTGACAGCTCAATTCATACCATTAGGAATTAATGGAGCCATCACATGCGGCGCATAGTTGTAGCGTGGCATGCCATGCAGCAAGCTGTATTGCAGCAAAGATGAGCATGGCTACACCAGTAGCTGCGACTAGGTGCACCTGCGACTTAGCCGATATAATCGCCCCTTAGTACACTAAAAAGACGTAAACATGAGCCACCAGGGCAGCCACCACCTAAGCGGTATCAGCAGCCTACCTATTGTTACAGCCCTACATTTACTGTATAAAAACATTGGATAAATCAATTCTGAATAAAAGAGAAAAAAGACAATTTACAGAGGTTGAAAATAACTTATGCTCACAGCATCTTCCAAACAGTGATACTTTGTTTCAGTGAAACAATCTCTTTTGTGGGAAAGAATTTATTTTGGGCAATTTTATCAATCACAAGCATGCATTGATTCAGTCATACAAAATCTAATTTAACTTCTGTAATCTTGGTTATATTTGCACCAACATAATTGTACATTAATAATGAGCAAAGGGAATTATAGCTGCAGCCTGATTATAACACTTTCTAATGCTCGAGATTCAAATGACATGTCAAAAGTGATTAACGTGATGGAGAATGTTTTCCACAAATGAACATTTTCATCTCATTACTTAATATATTTATATTGTGCTTTAGCAGAGTTTAATTTAAAGTCTACAAATTGGCATCTTTAGTTGAGTCAACACCTTCTAGTAATATGTATCTCAGTATCCATCACTCTATTGTATTTATAATGTAAAATGCCAGTTTCATCACTCCTATCAACATTTAGGCCCAGCTGATAAACCCTGGAACAATCTAAAGTGAATGGGTCCTAACCTTTTCTATGTCCGATAAATGGTGTGAGAATGACATGAATACAATTACATGCATAGTTGCCCGTTCTTATTACAGCCGGTAGATTTGCTGTCCTGAGTGCTGATTACTGCGGTATTACTGAGAGACCTTTGACAGTGACCTAAATGAAATACTGACAGTGTATGACAATAGATCCAATGACGTGGACCAGAAAATATTTTAGGAAATGTCAAACATGTAATGTGGTCCATTTTAATTACTACAATGAATCCTTAGGTTTCTACAGGCCTGGCAAAATTAATCTGTGCACGTAATAGTCCGCTAATCATTAATTGACCTCTGCAACTGATTGGCCTCTTTGCTAAAAGCACATAGAAATGAAGTTGATTCAACCTGAATGAGCTGAAATCCCAGTATGTTGCTGTATGCATGTACTGTACAGTACCCTGAGATAAACATATCAAGAGCACACAGATGTACTTTATATAACAGGTGAAACTCAGAAAATTTGAATTTTGTGCAAAAGTTCATTTATTTCAGTAATTCAACTTAAAAGGTGAAACTAATATATTATATGGACTCATTACATGCAAAGTGAGATATTTCAAGCCTTTATTTGTTATAATTTTGATGATTGTGGCTTACAGTTTAAGATAACCCCAAATCCAAAATCTCAGAAAATTAGAATATTACATAAAATCAATAAAAAAAGGATTTTAAATACAGAAATGTCGGCCCTCTGAAAAGTATTATCATGCATATGTACTCAGTAGTTGGTTTGGACACTATGAATTACTGCCTCAATGTGGCGTGGCATGGATTCTATCAGCCTGTGGCACTGCTGAGGTGTTATGGAAGACCAGGATGCTTCAACAGCGGCCTTCAGCTCTTCTGCATTGTTCGGTCTCATGTCCCTCATCAACCTTTTAAGTTGAATTACTGAAATAAATTAACTTTTGCACAAGGGGGGTCATTCCGAGTTGTTCGCTCGCTAGCAGATTTTAGCAGCATTGCACACGCTAGGCCGCCGCCCTCTGAGAGTGTATTTTAGCTTAGCAGAAATGCGAACGAAAGATTAGCAGAATTGTGAATAGAAAATTCTTAGCAGCTTCTGAGTAGCTCGAGACTTACTCCTACACTGCGATCAGCTCAGCCCGTTTCGTTCCTGGTTTGATGTCACAAACACGCCCTATGTTTGGCCAGCCACTCCCCTGTTTCTCCAGACACTCCCGCGTTTTATCCTGGCACGCCTGCGTTTTTCCTGCACACTCCCAGAAAATGTCCAGTTTCCGCCCAGAAACACCCACTTCCTGTCAATCACACTCCGATCAATTCAACTATGGAAATTCTTCGTTCGGACGTGAGTAAATCTACTAAGTTTTGAGCTAAATACTTAGCGCATGCGTACTGCGTACCATGCACATGCGCATTTTCGCCTTAATCACTCCGTTGCGAAAATCGGCAATGAGCGAACAACTCGGAATGACCCCCAATATCCTAATTTTCTGAGTTTCACCTGTATCTACTTAAACTGGATATTTCCAGGGAAATATTAAAAGACTGCAATGACGTAAATCAAAAAGATTAATATTAAGTAATTAGAATGTCAATGAACAAAAATAAAACTTTATTTGCCCAGTTTACTTAATTTGCTGGAGTTTTCTCGTCTGTTAATGTCTATACATCTAGATGATGATCTTTATAAAGATGGCTGTACTGCTATAGTACATTCCAAAATAAATGGAACATGCGGTACATAAACTGTACATAAGCGGTACATAAGCTGCCTAAATATACGTTATGGCCCCCATACATCAGTGACATACTGCCGCTATTTGCCAATCCAATGATGTCTGAATCTTGAAATTGGGCATATGAAACATTTTTAAAAATCCTTAATCCCCAATCCCAACCAAAAATGGTCAAGATCAGTAAATTGGGGACTTTTAACAGATCACCAATCATCGATGGCCGCCGATCCGGTTGGTGGATTAGTGGTGCCATCGGATCAGAGAATTGGGAATTGAGGCCACTAATACCTTTACAGATGTGCCCACATACACCAATCCCTAAATTGTACCAAATACTGTATCCATATTTTGCACACCACAGACTTTGTGACTAAAATGCACCGTGTCACACCACACACTTTTGTACAAACTATGGGCAGTATTCAATTCTTTCCACCCCCTTCCACACCCATTACGTTTCTGCTGATGGGCATGGTATCATCATTTCCGCTCGCTACCCCCGCGGTAGTGAGGCGCCCTCCCCTTTACACAGCTAAACCTGATTACTATGGGAGCGATAATGGGGATCACTTTAGAAAGGAAATTGGAGGCAATATATAATCAGAATACCACCCTATGGGGGACATTTACTAAGCAGTGATAAGAGCGGAGTAGAGAGCCAGTGGAGAAGTTTCCCCATCAACCAATCAGCACTGAAGTAACATCTATAATTTGCATACTATAAAATTATACAGAGCTGCTGATTGGTAGATGGGGCAACTTCTCCACTGGCTCACTTTTCCGCTCTTATCACTGCTTAGTAAATGTCCCCCTATGTGTCTTACTTGCATCAGTAATGTAACAGAAGTACAATGCATGAGTACTCTGGACATTGGTGCCAGATTTGCATACAGTTGCTACTGTATGTGCAACTCAGACGCTATCCTGAACTGATGCAAGTGATCCACTCCATGTATTGCACCACACATCTAAATCTGTGACTTTATATTAATTATTTTGCAACAAAAATACTAACCCAAAGTGCCTAGGACACTGCAAGCGACTTTGGATGCAGATACAATGCTACATTCAGAAACAAAAGTATGAAACTCTGGGAATCAACAATGATGGCACAAAAAAAAGGAGCGGTATAAGAGGACAAGTCTTAAGTCAACAAATGTAGATGGAGCAGAATCATTTTCCCTTGGTTTACATTCTTTGGGGGGAATTCAAATGTTTGAAAAGTCGGTTGGATGTCTGTTTTTTCCTGTCTATTAGGTAGGAAAAAACAGACACTCAACTGACTTTTCAAACAATTGAATATCCCCCTTTAAGTCTTTGGAACACCATCCTTCTGAGAGAAATTGTATCAGTTTACAGTGTTGAAAAATACTGTCTCAGGCAACCAGTGACACTGGCATGTAAGAATCTCATCTCAGGTAGAATAATACCTATGGAAGTACATATACTGTAATGTTGTTACCTTGCATCTTTGCCATCATACTTTACCAGTCCTACCCTCTTCAGTAACTTTGTAATCACTGCAGAGGGAAGCACACACAGTTATAATGACAATCAGCATGCAATTCCTCCAGAAGTCACTGTACAGTATCAGAAAGGTGCGGGTGACCGCTGAGAAGAAAAGACGGTCAAGGGGATGTAGAGAAAGTATGAGTCAGGTGCATTGTGTATACATAGACTGCAGGAGATCAGTGTGTGTATCATTGTGTTTGTCTATACTCCAGTAATGACTGCATAAGTAGTGCTGTTACTAGGGTGGGTGGGGACTCATGTTTTAGTGATAAGAACTGGGTAGAGGGAATGGAAGCTCAGACAGCATTTGGAGCTGGAATGCATTGCTCAAGCATTTGTTTCATTCACATTTGCTTAGTTTTATAATGTAGTTACACTATCTTCCATGTCAACATCACATTAGACATTGGAGCGGTGCGGGTTGCCGGCCTAACGCAGATGTTTTTTTAAAGGGGCAATCACCTACAAGGTATGGTCTTGCCTTGTAAGTGATTGCCCCATTAAAAAAACATCCGAGTTCGGCCAGCATCCCGCACGTCCACCAAACTTGGGAGGCATTACATCCCATCCCACATTAGACATTAGTTCTTGTGTAACATCAGTTTGGTGGACAGTCTTTGTTATTATAGTTCTATCACTTGATAAAATGATGTTCTGAATTAGCATCTGCTTCCATAATGCAATCTGTGGAAGAAGTTTCCCTCTATTTATCAAGCAATGATAAGTCCTTTCTTTACTTTTTTGTTTTGGTTACCACTGCTTCATGCTATTTATTATCAGGTAACTTGCCTAATATCCAGCATTATAGAGCAAACCCAGCGATGATAACCAGACCCACAGTCTGACTTAAATTAAAGTGGCCAAGCAGAAGCACACTGTTAGTGGGCTCAGCAGTTAAAAACCATTGGTTTCCATCTCTGTGGCTCCTCAAACAACCCACGACAACCATCGGTGCGGAAGACAAATCTATAGGATAACACTGCAGTGCAAAACATAGTTTGCTAGCTGCCAATTGATTATAAAATAATTAGCATATCAGGAGTGTGTCAGGCATGGAGTAAGATGCTAGTCTTATGACACTCCAGCCTGTAAATCCTGTACATTGACCCTGTGGCCCAGAGGACTCATCTTACAGTTTGCAGTGTTGTGTCTTCTGATGCCCTTGGGGTTCTTGTGGTTGACCTCTGTTCTTTAAGTGATTCTCCCTACCGGTCCGTGCTGTCCTTTGGCTTTCTCCTGCTGGAGATGCTAAGATGCCATTTTGCCTGTTCTTTGATAGCTGTTCCATTAATTAATGTCCACAGTTGCTCCTGCATTCAGTCAGGCCTGATCGTCACCTGGGCTGCAGAAGATTTTCTGCCTTTGGCTCAGTTTGTTGTTCAGTGATCAGATATTAATGTATAGCCTTATTCATCTCTCTAGAGTTGGGTTTATAGTTGTCAGTCACATTATTCCTGCTATTCCCCTGATGTGTTGTGTGGGTTTGCAAGATGCCTTTGGGTACCAGCTTCACTACTATTGTATTATATTGGGTTTTAATATTTGTAAGTCTTTTACTGTCTCTTCTACCTTGAAACCTCACAGATACAGTATACTATCTTTAGCAGTATAATTTATTACTGAGTCGCTCTTTCTACTATGTTTTGCCTTTGTCCTGCTTGTTTTATTCATTCTGTTTTAAAAAGCTCTGTATTAATAATTGTATTATTGTACTTTAACCATGTCTGCTAGTCATATTGCTTACTGCGGGTGTAAACTGTAAAACTGTATAACATTTAAAACAAAAAAAAGCATATCACTTCTTACTACTGCACTCTGGGGGTAATTCAGAGTTGATTGCAGCACCAAATGTGTTAGCAGTTGGGCAAAACCAAGTGCACTGCAGGGGTCAGATATAACATTTGCAGAGAGAGTTAGATTTGGGTGGGTTATTTTGTTTCTGTGCAGGGTAAATACTGGCTGCTTTATTTTTACACTGCAATTTAGATTTCAGTTTTAACATACCCCACCCAAATCGAACTCTCTCTGCACATGTAATATTTGCCTCCTTCCCCCTCTCCCCATGCACTGCACATGGGGGTAATTCCAAGTTGATCGCAGCAGGAATTTTGTTAGCAGTTGGGCAAAACCATGTGCACTGCAGGGGAGGCAGATATAACATGTGCAGAAAGAGTTAGATTTGGGTGGGTTATTTTGTTTCTGTGCAGGGTAAATACTGTCTGCTTTATTTTTACACTGCAAATTAGATTGCAGATTGAACACACCACACCCAAATCTAACTCTCTTTGCGCATGTTATGTATGCCCCCCCTGCAGTGCACATGGTGTTGCCCAACTTCTAACAAAATTCCTGCTGCGATCAACTTGGAATTACCCCCATGGTTTTGCCCAACTGCTAACAAATTTGCTACTGCGATCAACTCTGAATACTGGAACACAGCATTGAGACAATTTAAGGTCTTACTCAGAGATGTCCAGTTTTGTTATTACTCTGTGGCCTGACCTGAGAAAGGTGCTACGATATTGTTATAGCTACTGTATGGGAATTGCTCATACACGAACATACATTATTGTATGGTTATTGCTGTATGACCAGAAATGTTATATGTAGCTCAGACCAGACTGTAGCGTGCACTGTTTTATTGCATTTTCATTCATGTAGCCTGTTTAAATGGCACATACAGTACATGTCTGCAGGGGGATTAAAGAAAATAAGCACAGTGCAAGCCAACTTAGAGTAACAAACTGTATATGCACCGTCACCCAAAGCCAGGTCTCTAGAGACCCCTGGGGGAATTCAGACATTACACCAGCATCCTACTGTACCAGTAGATTTCAGAAGTGCTTGAAAATGTCTGCAATGACAGGTTTACGGACTAAAATTAATGCATTCTAGGCTGAAATCCCTAGTTGATAAACTAGACAGTAGCTAAACAAATCTTAACATTATGCTCTGCTATGTCACTATGTGGTAGGCCTATGTGTGGCTCTCCATCTGTTATTAACAGCAACTTGCATCATGCCTTGGGTCCAAATACTATTTGTGCACAAAAACTGGCTACAATCACCATCCCCCCCAGTTAATTCATCAGTCACGTCTTTCTTAAAGACATTTTTATCAGTTGCCTCCCTCCCAAGGCTGCTCATCTCCTCCATTGTGTTTTCTACCTCTTTGTAGACTTTTAGAAAGAGATTAATTGACAACCCCCTTTCTCTTGGCATTGCTTTTAATTTTTATCTACTGTAGACCTCTCCCTTGGATGCATTTACTCAAGAGAAATGCATTTTTAATTGGCATATCTAACGCTTGTTTTGCGTATACAATAGGCTGTTGAATTAATGTATATCAATCTGCTACTGAACATCACTAAGTTCCATATTTCTTTCCTTGCAGAGAAATAATACAGTTAGATATACACACTCCAGCAGATACATGCAAACTTAATAAACAATTCTCTCAGACATGGGCATTCAAGCACATATAGTAACTCTGAAGGTTGGATCTACTAAAGGTCAATTTTCCACCTTTTTTAAATTAAACCAATTGATCTCCAAAGAGAAGGGAGGTTAGTTGTCATATCTCTATAATCTATCATATGGTTATCTCATTTCAAATTAATGGTGAATAAGAAATAAACAAAAATAATAATAATTTTACAGCATGTTCTAAACCTGTTTGTGCTATGCCACACATTTGAATGGAATTTTCCAGCTTGATCAGTACCTGTAAGATCCCCACTGAATTAAATTGACCCCTTGGAATTAATGGGAAAAGCTAGCATGAATTTCACTTTTTTTTTTTTTACTTCATTTTAATTATTTATGTAGTTATTCCAACATGAATAGAGATGTGGAATTCCTTAATCACACTCTATTGATGTGGCTTTGAAGCAGAGAAACACAATGGAATTGGTCAGCAGTGAAGGGGAGAATGGGAATCTTATGAGAGGAAGGGGTATGTGCAGTGTAGACTTTGGCACTGTACATGAGCTTACTACTATTTTCCTGGTGATTTCTTTATTGTGCATATATGTGGGGATATGGCTCAAGCATAATTTTCCCAGTCCCAAGGTAAGAATATTCAATGGGTTCAAAATGTGCTGTGTGGGTCTCCCTGGACCTAGGGGCAAGTGCCTGCCACATACCCTTAGTTATAGGTAAATCAGTGCAGGGGAGCCCTTGCACTGCCTGTTTTTATCATTTAGCCAATGGCAATGTTAATAAGCCGTCATGTTGTTTCTTATCAGGATACTTTGGGGTAAAGTTATTAAGAAGGGAGGAGTTCTGTTTAAGATGCGATGTTGCCCATAGTAACCAATCAGATTCTACTTCTCATTTATCTAGCACCTTCTAGAATACTACCTGGAATCTAATTGGTTGTTATTGGCCACATCCCATCTTAAATAGAACTCCCATCTTAATAAATTTACCCCTTTGTTTTGTACTGCAATTGATCAAGAAAGAATAGATTGTCATTTGGACTACTGTATGACAGAACAATATGGGGATTTCACATTGATCAAGAAAGAAGAGATTGTCATTTGGACTACTGTATGACAGAACAATATGGGGATTTCACTTTATAATAATGTGGTAAACACATGTCTGGGGAGTGGTCTTTTTGTTAAACTTTCTTTGAAAAGTAGACGTGTTTTTGTTTTCTTTTACTATTTTGATACCCAGGTCCATATATGGGGACTACTGCTATTGCTACTGCAAGGGGCCCAGTCTTGTTTATTACCACACATTCAAAAACCCTGGGATACAATGAGAGACCCTGGGCTAAAGGGAACATAACAAATTGTGTCTCAGAGGGGGAACACACTATTTATTGTAGTATCTTTCTCTCTACAAAGAGGCACCATCCCTTTGCTTACCAGGATATTAGTATGACATTACTCACATTGGCCCATTAAGTTAGAAAGCAGCTTTGGAAGTGTTTCCATGGTAGACTTTGGTATGAGACCTGTATGTATACTCAGAATGGATTCAGTATGATAAGCCGATGGACGGGATGCCAGCAGTCAGGACACCGACAGCGGAATCACGGCCATCAGAATCCTGACAACCCCCCTAAGTAAGCCTCCCCTGCCCCCTACCCTAACCCTCCCTTGTGGGTGCCTAACCCTAACCTTCCCCAGTGGTGCTTAACCCTCTCCAGTGGTTCCTAACCCTATTCCTCGCTTCCCCGCTGCCTAAACCTTACCCTCCCTGCTTGGTGCCTAACCCTAGCCTCCCTTTGAAAGTGCCTATCCCTAACCTCCCCTCCCCGGGACCTAACTATACCCTAACCGTCCCTGCACCCTAACCCCACTTCTAATGCCTAAACCTAACTTCCCACTCCCCGCGGCACATCCTGCTCTAACAATGATCGAGATTCCAGGCATCAGTACTTTGATGCCGGGATCCTGACCTCCATCGGGATTTTGGCAATGGTCTTATGCCGTCGTTCGGTATTCCAGCATTGGTATTTTGACTGTCGGAATCTGCAAACCCTCAGGACACCCTATTTCCTTTCCCACTGCTCATGCCTCACATTGCCAGTAACTTGACAAACTTTCTCTCACTGAATTTGATTCATAGGTATGATGGTTCATATCTTGGGTTTGGATCCAGGTTTATTACCTATTCTAATTACTATTTTGTTGTTGGTTCTGATTACGATGTATTTTTCCTTTGATTAGATATTTGCAACAGATATATCACTTGTTTATACAGTTCTTTTACTTTGAACTTTCATGCTTCATAAAAGAAAAAAAAATTGAAGACATTGCTCGCAGATCTTTCTTTATTAATGGAAACTAGCCAAGTGGATGACTTAATGTAGTTCAACAGGACAACAGAATCTGTGGATGAAATATGCTGCCAATTAGGGGTGTTTGTAAAATGCTAGTTTTGCACGCCACTAACAAAAGAACACCGATAATGTGTTCTTAATTTTTGAGTCTTGTGTTTATTTTGGGTATTTACTACTGGTTTAGAAAATTAATTTTATTGATAGTAAAGAATATTAAATACGACTGAGAACTCATAGATATCTTATTAATAGAGGAATCTGTAAAGTGTTTTGATAGCACTCATTGGTCTACTTCCATGGCACTGTAACAATCATCTGATTAGGGCTGTCAAAGTAATGGAATAGGTGTATTCATTTATGGGGCGGGATGTAATGAATTCCAGTTTGGTGGCCATGCTGGATTCCAGACAAACTCAGACGTTTTTTTAAAGGGGCAATTATGTACATGGTGTGGTTTAGCATTCTACATGATTGCCCCTTTGAAAAAAAACATCCCAGTTCAGCCGGCATCCCGCACAGCTGCAAACTCAGACTTTATTACATCCTGGCCAAAGTTTCTAATGTGTTAAACAATTTTGTACAGCTACAGTAAGTCCCTGCTAGTCAGTTCAGTTCCTGTCACTAGATATATGGTATACTGTTCACCAGATTTCACCTTGGGTGGGCAACAGGTGCAACTCAAACTCCACAGAATTTACTGTACTAATAAGAGGGCAATACTGGAAAGTTCAGACAGGGTAAGAAATTTCTGATTAAACACCCAGCGTATTGTACTATGGACCCTGGACTATCGGTGCTGTGTATGTTATGTGCCTGTATTATACAAGTTGCTCCGGACTACGTTTTGTTGTAAGTGCTAGGTATACACGTTATATTACGTTATGACCCTCTGGACAGCTGTACAATTGGATGCCTCCTAACAGCTGGGAGGAACTTCTTTAGAGTAGCTTCTAGCTAACCTCTACTTGGAAATATGGCTCCTGTAGTATGTGCAGGCTTTATAACACCTACACGCTTCTCTAGGTTGTATAGATTTTGTTAGAAAGAACAGTTCTATTTTATAAAAGGAGAATCTCAAGGCTTGATCAGTAGCCATACCTATACAGGGATACAACTGACTGTACTTGAACTAATATACCTATAGGCATTAGACTATGGCCAGGATGTAAAGCGAGCCTATAATGCTGCCCAGAAAATTACCACACCACATTGGACATTACAAATGTGCATCTACCGCATTCCCCGGAACTCGAGCAATATAATGGCGTGCGTCTATTTCTATGTATCGGATCTGAGGTGTCACAGTATTTAGACTAGAAAAGTTCGATATTTTTGGACTAACCGAAATGTTCCTTTTAGTATAGAAGGGCCACAGTGTCAAAGAAAGTCACCCATTGTCCCCAAAAGTACCATGATTAAAGCAGCACACACCCTAAATAAACCCCAGTCCTCCAGGACGCACAAGCAATTTATGCTGAATTAAATGATATGCTGTATGACTAGGGCCCTCATTCTGAGTTGATTGCTATCTGACGTTTTTCGCAGCATAGCGATCAGGCTAAAAACCGGCTGTTCTGCGCATGCGTATGGGCTGCAGGGCGCACGCGCCAAGTACTTTCACACAAAACTAAGCAATTTTACACAGCGGCGAGCGACGCTTTTCAGTCGCTCTGCTGATCGGTGTGTGATTGACAGGAAGTGGGTGTTTCTGGGTGGAAACAGACCATTTTCCGGGAGTGTGCTAAAAAAACGCAGGCGTGTCAGGCTAAAACGCAGGCGTGTTTGTGACGTAAAATCAGGAATCAAACAGTTTGCAGTGATCGCAATCTAGGAGTAGGTCTGGAGCTACTCATAAACTGCAGGAAAAGATTTTCGAGCAATTCTGCTAACCTTTCGTTTGCACTTCTGCTAAACTAAGATACACTCCCAGAGGGTGGCAGCTTAGCGTTTGCACTGCTTCTAAAAGCAGCTAGCGAGTGATCAACTCGGAATGAGGGCCTATATTCAGTGTGTAATTGCGACTATACCTAATTATGCTACAGTGTTTGGCAGGAATACACTGTAGCATAACATTTTATATGTAGATACAGTTGCTATTACACTCAGAATATAGGCATGCTGCATATAATTTTAAACAGCAGGAGCTTCTTGTGCATTCTGTTCACAGCACTTCACTTTAGAAGCAAAACAATGTGAATAGGACGCACAAGCCGCTCCTGCTATGCTACAATGTATTCCAGTCAAACACTGTAACATAATTAGATACAATCGTAATTACATACAGAATATAGCCATGCCGGCACCGCATATCATTTAAATCATAAGCTGCTTGTGTATCCTTATACATCCAGATGCATTTTCCTGTGCAAAATGTGTAAAAATAGCGTACTCTACACTACACTGACTATTTTTACTGATCAAAGTTTTTAGTTTTTTTTAACCTGTATCAAAATGTGCTTGAAAAGTGTATTTATAATTGATTTCAAACATTTTCATAACCAACTCGGCCAAAAAAACACCTCTATATTCTTTGAGAGTTTTACAGCTGTTTTGTGTCCGACTTGCAATATCGGACTTCATTAAGGCAGACTTGTATGTATACTTAACACGGGCAAAACATCTGGATCCGACTTTTAATCGGGATATCTACTTTAGAGCTGTAAGCATCGAAAAAGCTGCTTTGCTGTCGCAAATACATTAGCCAACTTTGCAAAATGCCCAATATTTGCGGCAATAGCAATGGCCCGTCACTAATTCTGCTCACAGCTGCTGAATTCTATCCATTGCAGAAAGTAATTTCACATGACCGGCTGCTGCTGAGGATCCTCTGAGGATCACCCATTATCTATTAAAATCAGTTCGAAGACGTCTGGAGGCAGCCACTGCAGATTCAGCTATAAGCGAGCGGCCCCTCCTGCATGAGACGTGGACATCGGAGGATTCATTTATATTCATCCACCCACAGTGGCAGCCGGTAATGTGAAATTACTCTCTGCACTGGATAGAGTTCTGCCGCTGTGAGCGGAATTAGTGACAGGCCCGTCCTAAACAGATACACAATTACCAGTAAGCGGTTACCTGCAGTAACGGACACAACTATTCAGAAGGCACCTTGCTTTCTTGTTCTCTGCAGGAGAGACTATGGGGGTCATTCCGAGTTGATCGCTCGCTAGCAGTTTTTAGCAGCCGTGCAAACACATTGTCGCCACCCACTGGGGAGTGTATTTTCGCTTTGCAGAAGTGCAAACCCTTGTGCAGTAGAGCACCTACAAAATCTTTTTGTGCAAAACAAGACCAGCCCTGTAGTTACTCTTCGTGTGCATTGATTCTAGCGACGGAGGGACGGCTTTTGACGTCACACACCGGGCCAGCGAACGCCCAGCTACGTCTGCGTTTTATCTGCCACGCCTGCTTTTTTTCTGCCACGCCTGCGTTTTTCTAAGCACTCCCTGAAAACGGACAGTTGACACCCGGAAATGCCCACTTCATGTCAATCTTCCTGCGTTCGGCCGTGCTACAAGAATGTTCGTTAGACTCTGTGCAAACCCACGATGCTCATTGTACCTGTAGAGCGTGCCTGCACATTGTGGTGCATACGCATGCGCAGAAATTACGATTTTTAGCCTGATCGCTGTGCTGCGAACAACGACAGCTTGCGATCAACTCGAAATGACCCCCAATATCCATATACTGCACAGTAAAATTACGGCATATGATACAAATGATACCCTGGTACAGATGTCCAGGAGTCAAAATAAAAAAAAAATGATGTGTCTATCAGGCTCTACGCATTTCGCTCGTCCAGACAACTCAGCTTCCTCAGGAGCAAGAGATATGTCCATTTCACGGATAGTGCAGTCCTTTGATGGACGAATCAATACGTTTGCACTAGTGATTTCCGTCTGTTTGCGGATATCTTATCTGGCACTTGTGCAGAAATCAATTATTTTCTTTTGCGTGTGCAATATGCTGATACGAGTGCATTGCAACTTTACAACATGTTACAACATTACAACAGAATCCGCTCCAATTTGTTAACATTTATTGAAGCACTGCCTTTGGTCTTGTTTCTTGCTGTTATATTTGCTATTAGCCCCTTCACAGAATTCTAATTTCTGGTATTTTGCCACAGAGTTGTACGTTACTTAGATTAGCACTCCTTTCCCACATTAATGTCTCCACAGGAGATATTTGGTAAAAGTGTAAGTACAGTCATATGGATTTTTTTTCAAGCACTTAGAAATAATGTTCCCACATATAATGTACCTGTGAGTTTTGGAGGAGATTGCATTACCAGCATTTCAAAGACATTCCAAGATGCTGGGCGTCAGAAAGATAAATTGACAAGTGATGCTTAAGGTTTAAAAGCACCCTAGGAGATCACAGACTTTCTGCCTTTCAGTCCCTATCTCAGTGTTCAGCATATTTCATGCAGACACCTGTGTCACTCAGGACTGAGAAAAGGTTATAAAAACTGAAGCTCTCTTCCAAATGTTTTGCAGTCTAAGCTATTTTATAGTGCCAGAAATACACAGGCTATCAGAAAGCATTGAACAGAAGTAGTTCTCATTAACAAGCTTTCACTGTGTATAACGGTTGCAAAAATATTAGATTTGCAAATCATTTGAAATACTTGAGATGATATATATATTTCAATAGTATGCAATTATGTTTTTTTTTGTAAAATATGTGCAAGTTGATAGAAAAAAAAGAATATGAAAAAACCCTATATATATATATATATATATATATGAGATACATATTTATTATTCTTGAAATTTTTGGAGCATATCCACCTGAGTTAGTACAGTTAGTAGTTCATGAGCCTTTACATATTAATTAGCGGTTGCATTCTCGCATGTTGTCAAACAGCTAGGGAATCATCTGAACAGTAAACACACAGCGGTGTATTGAACACACAGCCCCAAAAAGACAGAGGGGGGAATGTAATAGCCTGTACAATGCAGGCATCAGCAAGATTCCAGCAAGTCTGCTCGATGCTTTAAAACAGCAATAATTAAAAAAAAAAACACTACAATTTTGCATTTTAAATGAGTAATTGCCACATTAAAATATTGGGCAGAATCGGTGGAATCTCGCTGATGCCTGCATTGGACAGGCTACCACAGTACATATAAGCCAGAGTTTTCAACGTGGCAATAGTAAATCTTATTTGGGCTATGTAACAAAAATAATTCCCAAAAAATGCCAAGGCAGCTGACCAATGTCCATCTCCCAGGTGGCACTGGCCAGTGGCAGAAAGCACTTACTGAATTGTCATTGGCATATGCCCAATGTACCTGGAGCCGGGTATCGGTATGAAGTTTGCAAGCTCTGATGAGTGTTGGTGACGTCAAACCAATACTGATCACTCAGTGAAGCGAGGGTAGCAGACTGCAGAGGGAGTTGGCTGCGGGAGGAAGAAATGCCAGGAAAGCAGAGACAAATACAGATAAGCAAGAAGAGAGTGTTTCTTCCCTGCTTTTTCTCTATTTGTGCAGGTAAAAAAGCACATAATGCAATCTAGTGATGGAGCCCATTTATCAACCAGTGATAAAACTTGTTGTGCATAATAAAACTTGTTTCATATGATAAATGGTGCTCCGGCCAATCAGCTCCCAACTGTCATTTTTCAAACACATGACAGGAGCTGATTGGCTGGAGCACCATTTATCATATGCAATGAGTTTTATCACTCGTTCATAAATGAGCCCCTATGTTTCTAAAAGAAAGATGAGAGAAGTGTCACTTTTCTCATCTATATAAACACCATTCCTGCACAGGTTGGCTGCAGGAATTTGACAGGACAAATCAGTGATTTCTCCACATTATTTATGTAACTAAATACAGAGAAAACAAAATATGACTTCTTGCAGTTGAAATGCTGGAGTAAACCTGGTAAATAGACCACCTAATCCCTTTTAGTTAGTGGGCTGAATAATCATGTGTACTGTACTGTCTATATCACATTGAGCTCTCTTTAATTTTAACTTTTTGGGTTTATGTCCTAAAATAATTGTTCAAATCATCAATCATTTTCAGTCAGGAGCTATAGGGACATTGAAGCTTCCTTTATTTTATGTGTCAGACACAAAATAAAATAAATATAAGCATCCCCCATTCAGATCATTATAAATCCACAATATAAAAGATAAGTCTTGCGTATCTAGCATATTTTCATGATCATTTTGTGCCATGACCGTATCAGATAAGATTACTTATACTCCCACCCATGCCTGATCATCAAGAGAAGCAAGATAAGTAATTGTGTTGGTCGACTCCATTAATCTGTATTTATTAAACCATATCCAAGAGCATAATTTACATCACTAGCATGGACCAGATTCCCAGTCTGTCCATTTATGTACTGAAATCTGCCACATGCATATATAGTGTGAGGAAGACTGGACTAAATCACATCACGTACATTCCAACAGCATATTTCTGTCTGATTTTATGACCCATATTATTCTTTAATAACTATTTTTTACAGAAGAGTAAAATATTCTGAATCATTCCATGGGATATATACTTCATTCCACTGCACAATTTAGCATATTTTATTATCAGACCTTGGCCTTAAGCATTCCCAGGCCTTACCCAACCACACTACATAACAGTAGAATTGACCATTAATATTCCAATTCTATTCATAGACCACACACTCAATGACATGCAAATTTAAAAATGCAGTGTGAAATAGCCATTAAAAGGAATGATACAGCAAAAGGTGAATTTGTGGACTGGTTCGCTTTAAATTTGCAACTGAGAATGCCTGGTCCAATACGACATTTTATTTGGCAAAAAAAATTATAATTTTGGCAAAAAATAAATACATTTGAACCTCCCTCATCTCTACTAATTGTGACATTGTGTAATGGTATGTACACCCCCCCCCCACAGTACGTAATCCTTTACTGCAAAGCTCCTAAAAATATACTTAGAATATTAATCCGCTTACAAAGCTGTAATTTCATAATGTGATATTTCATGGTAATTGCTGAAATGTTTATTATTAGTGACAGTCCCAAATTTTCAGGGTATTCCAGATCAGCATGCTCAATTAAAATAAAATACTTTTTTGATCTAGATCATATTTAGAAAATGAATGAGTACATTAATATCATGCCGAGAGACTGCTATCTTGCAGATCAAACAAATTAGCTTTGCAAATTGGCTGATTGATGTAGTTATATGGGAAGCAGAAGATAAAAAGAAAAAGAAAAAAAAAAAAAGGTAAGGAGGTAATGTGCTCAACTGTAGGAGGAATCATCAAGCGGAAATATACAGCAAGTGTGGAGTATTCAGATGGATTATAGTAGGACCTTATTGGCACAGTAAGCCTCTAATATGATTTTAAAATCACTTGTCACTTATTGTTGATTTCAGTGGGATCCTGGTTCTCAGTGAGCCGGTAGCCAGCGTTCTCATGGCTGCCACTGCTATAGACAATATGTGCAATTTACAGGCATAAAACTTAATTAGGGTCATTTAGTAAATTAATAATATGTACAGGTAGAGTAATTAAGTAGGTGCAAATATGCATATTTCTCATACTTGAGTATATATCCACTTTCCAATCTAGAAATTGTCCCTTCCAAATCTACTATTTGCTGGATTGTGGAAAAACATCTCTATAAGGCCCTGCTTGCTGACACATGTTTTGAGCCACCCCCTCAAATCAATTTAGTCTTTACATTTTTCCATTATATATAGATATTCCACATTTTTACAGTAAGTGAAATAAGTCATTAACACATTTGGATATCTGGACTGCATGCAAGGGCGTAGCTACCATAGGTGCAAGGAGTGCAGCTGCAATGGGGCCTAGAGCTGAGAGGGGCCCAACTTTGCTGTGAAACTTACACGTGTTATATACATTTTTCACACTTGCCTTCATCTTTTGCCTTGGGGCCTACAATATCTATTAATGTCCCTGGACCTGCTCATTGTAATGTGGTAGAAAATTAACTGGAGCGCATAACAATCTTACATAATATGAACTGGTACACTGTAATGTTACATAATATGAACTGGGACACTATTCCGTGGAACAATATAAATTGGAGGCACTATACTGTGGCATGGTATGTACTGGTGACACTATGTCACAATGTAATTTGGGGGTACTATATTGCATTCTGTGTACTGGCACCTCTAGAATGTGACATAATTTGAAGTAAGGCACTACTAGGGATCATAAAATGAACTAGGGCATCACTATGGTTCATAAAATTAACTAGGGAACTATCAAAAATTAACAACTGCTGCAGAGAAATGTCACTCGAGATGCATTGGGACAGGGGCCCTTCAAAATGTTGCTATGGGACCCACAAAGTTCTGGCTACGCCCCTGACTGCATGTACTGTATCTGTTACTATTAAACACTTGAATGTACTGTATTTGCACTGGTGTTTGTGCACTCACAATATGCCTTCTTGTATAAAGTACACCTGGTTTGTATTAAAGGCCCCACATGAATAAAAAGTGCAGTCTATCAGCATTCCATGTTACTTAGTGGTTTCTTTGTAGCTTTCTTTAAATGTCTCCTGATAAAACTTAGGGGTCTATTTACTAAGCCTTGGATGGAGATAAAGTCACTGGAGGTAAAGGTGGTCATTCCGAGTTGTTCGCTCGCTAGCGGTTTTTAGCAGCTGTGCAAACGCTATGCCGCTGCCCACTGGGAGTGTATTTTAGCTTAGCAGAAGTGCGAATGAATGCATCGCAGAGCGGCTACAAAGTTTTTTTGTGAAGTTTCAGCACTTGCGATAACTTCAGACTGTTCAGTTCCTGTATTGATGTCACAAACCCGCCCAGCGTTCGCACAGCCACGCCTGCATTTTTCCTGGCATGCCTGTGTTTTTCCAAAAACTCCCTGAAAACACCCAGAAACGCCCCCTTCATGTCAATCACTCTGCGGCCATCAGTGCGACTGAAATGCTTCGGTAGTCCTTGTGCAAAACTACATCTTTCGTTGTGCTCGTACAACGAGCATGCGTATTGTGCCGCATACGCATGCGCAGAACTGCCATTTTTTTGTCTGATCGCTGCGCTTTGAACAAATTCAGCTAGCGATCAACTCGGAATGACCTCCAAAGTTCCAGCCAATCGGCTCCTAACTGCGATGTTACAGGCTGTGTTTGAAAAATGACAGTTAGGAGCTGATTGGCTGGTACTTTATCTCCAGCGACTTTATCTCCATCCAAGGCTTAGTAAATAGACCCCTTAATGCCAACTGCCCTCTATGCAGAATAGAGGGCCAATATAGCAGGAATGATGGGGTCATTCTGAGTTGATCGCATGCCCGTGCGATCAACTAGATGCCGCCTATGTGGGAGTGTATTTTTGATTAGCAAGGCTGCGATCGCTTGTGCAGCTCTGCTATGCAAAAAAAGTTTTGTATAGAACAAGACCAGGGTAAGAGTTATTTACCCTGTGCAATCAATCCAGCGTTGCAGGTCCTGGAATTGGTGTTAGACATCCGCCCTCCAAACACCTGGACACACCTGTGTTCGCCGCACCACTCCCAAAACACGGTCAGTTGCCATCCACAAATGGCCTCTTCCTGTCAATCTCTCTGCGATCGGGTGTGCGAATGGATTCTTCGTTAAATCCATCGCTCAGCAATGATCCGCTTTGTAGCCATACGATGTACCTGCGCATTGCGGTGCATACACATGCACAGTAGTAATCTGTTCGCTGTGCTGCGAAAAATGGCAGCGAGCAATCAACTCGGAATGACCCCCCATGTTTCATATTAGTGTTCTTGGTTATAATCCCATAAACATATGAAACATATATAGGGTTTTAGAGTGGCTGGTGACTTGAGGAAGCATCAGAATCATTATGTAACCAAAGATACTGGGGTATAGGTAAAAGCTTGTGTGAAGCAGGCATCCACAAGTCTATTGTACCCGATGATGTAAAGGGGCAATCATTTAAGGGGCAAAATCAGGTTGTTTTTGCCTTTTAAATGATTGCCCCTATAAAACATTGTGTATACTCGTTAGAAACTCGCAGATGACTTTTACATTTACCCCACAATAAAACATTCTTGCAGACTGTCTTAAATTCCCCTGCTGGAGTTCCCAGAGGGCTGATGCCAGTAACCAGTGTTGTGGGGAGGGGCACTGTAAATCTTGTCATTATGCCCCCTCTCACCCCACATAATAGATCAGGATTGTTGGTTCTTCTGGGAATCTGTGAGAACACCCCCAAATTTTTGAGTGTCCTGGACATACTGGTAGAGTAGGTAAGTACACACTGAAATCTTTTAACCTATCCACTAGCCATGTTAACCAAATTCCTGTACAATACAGTAGACAGCTGTATTACTTTATTAATATGAAGTACAGATATGATCAACAAAATACTGTATACCCTTTTAAAAAAGAGCAATAAAAATTAAAAACATTAACGGTATATTTTACAGACAATAGGGGTCATTCTGAGTTGATCGCTAGCTGCCGTTGTTCACAGCGCAGCGATAAGGCTAAAAATCGGCATTTCTGCACATGCGTATGCACCGCAATATGCAGACGCGTCGTATGGGTACAATGAGCATCATGGGTTTGCACAGAGTGTAACGAACATTCCAGTCGCACGGCCGAACGCAGGAAGATTGACATGAAGTGGGCGTTTCTGGGTGGCAACTAACCATTTTCAGGGAGTGCTTAGAAAAACGCAGGCGTGGCAGAAAAAACGCAGGCATGGCTGGGCGTTCGCTGGGCGGGTGAGTGACGTCAAAAGCCGTCCCTCCGCCATTAGAATCAATGCATACGAAGAGTAACTGCAGGGCTGGTCTTGTTTTGCACAAAAAGATTTTATAGGCGCTCCCCAGTGGGTGGCAACAATGCGTTTGCATGGCTGCTAAAAACTGCTAGCGAGCGATCAACTCGGAATGACCCCCAATATACAGTACAGTGACCTTATGTTTACACTGTACAGATCAGTGTTGTGCGGTGGGGTTAGGCACGTCCCTGGTACAGATGAACACATACAACATTTATCATTCACAAGTGTCTGAATCCTGTGTTGTCATTTTCCAGCCTATTCATATTGATCCAAGGTTTTAAACTGTCAAAAACACTTCCAACAAGTGCACAATGAATGTAGAACTGTTTGACTAAAAATGCATGAAAACTGAAACAGAAAGTTCAAGAGCACAACTCAGTGTAAGTTATTCTAAAAGTCAGTGATACTGGATACTGTTTTTGCATGGATAAAGTCATACATGAACATATGATATATGCTGCATCATTACTATACAGGTATAACACATTGGGGCTGTGGTTCCCAATCTTTGCACCCTCAGGGCTGCCATGGGTGGTTTGTTCTCAACTCATATGGTTTGCTCTTACTGGAAGCTCCTGGCTCTAATGGGCTGCTCTCTAATTCATATGTGCAGCATGTGTGAAGGACATCTGCACATGCATATACTGTAGTTATACAACCTGATAAAAACTTTTTTGAAGTGATACGGGCTTTTGCTGGGTCCCCATAACTGGCATCATATAGATGGCATAACTGATACAGTCTTAAACAGTGGTAAACAAAGCTTAATACTAGATGGAGGTCATATACTCTCTAGTTTGTTCTTAAATAGCGCCCATAGTCCCTGGAGAGAAGAATATAAGTAAGTTTCTCTCTCCTCCATTGCCCATTATTGACTTTATCCTCCCCAAGTTTTCCCCACTGTTTGTCAGTGGTAGCCAACCCTGGTCCTCGAGAGCTACCAACAGTTCATGTTTTCCATCTCACCTAGCATTTGCACAGGTGCAGTCATTACTCACTGACACATTTTAAAAGGTCCACAGGTGGAGCTAATTAGTTAACTTGTGATTCTGTGAGGAGACCTGGAAAATGTTAACTGTTGTTAGCTCTCAAGGACCATGGTTTGCTACCCCTGCCTTAGGTCCTCTGTTTCCAATGCTGTATTACTGCCTGTTTCTATCTCCCTGGGGGTCTCTCTGCCCTCCCTCCTTCTAGATGTCACCCATTGTTAATTTAATCAATCTTTCTTCCATCCTATTTCATCCATATGCTTCCAAAACCTTCCTATTCTGCTCAGTGTGATGGCCAGAACCAGTTGCTGGTGTTCAGAAGCAGAGTGCATGGGAAAGTGCACACATATGTTGAATTGCACATATCTGAATGTAAGGATGGCTGCTAAGGACAGGCACCCTGAAAGCTAATGTAGATACTGGTGTCACAAAGGAGTGATGGAGCTGCCCACCCATAGGTACAGCCCTAGCATTCTGTAGAAGCTGATAGTGATACAATCCAGCAATGGGGAGCCAATGCAGCCTTTTCAGCTTCAGCAAAGCCTTCCAGGCATTGCTGGGTCCTTGCCAGGTCAAAGTGTTATGTGCAGACTGGCTGTCACACATGCGCATGACACAGCAGCTTATCACTGGCAGTGGTGTGATGCCAGCAACAGAGTGGAGGATGGTGCAGAGGAGTGGAACATTGCTGGACCTTGCCAGAGATGTAAGTAATGTTAAGCACCAATGGCATATTAATTTGTCTCACTGCAATAGTACACAAAAAATGCCACTGGTAATAAGGTTCTTAATTAAATTGGGTCTTATCTCTAGGAATGTTCACAAGATGTAAAGAATGGCTCCCCCCATGTACACAGTTTCTAAAGCATCAACAGTTTATGTGAAATTAACTGCAAAACATGACCCAGCTCAGATCCAAGACCAGGGCAGGGCCTGGGTTCTGTAGGGGGCTTTGCCTAATCATGGAGGTGTGGTCACACCCCCATACCCAGAAAATATGAAAACTCTAGAAGGCATCACACACTGCACAGTGCTGTTCTCCCCTCATCCAGGTGCAGATCCAGGTAGGAGCGATCAGTGCAGTTGCCCCCCACCCCCACCACACCATCACAGCCCAGAAACCAGTACATGAGCCCCTCCAACAAGCCTGTGTTCAGGTAATTAATACCTGATCCACACCCCTTCTCTCAGCACCCCTAAGACTGATAATATCTGGGAAAATTTTTATTCACTTTTTTATTTTTATTTTTTAAAGATGTGAAATTATTGGAGATAATAAAAACCTACTAGTGCAGGAGTGCCATATTTTTAATGTCTGTTGGTATTTTTGCAGTTTTGGGAACAAGTCAGCCCCAGTAGCATGTGCTCCTGATTTGCACCAGGCATATACAGTAACACGTACACCATATTTTGTTTTAACCTTTTTGTCATGTTTAAATGCAGAAAGGAGAATCACAAATTATATGTGATCTAAGGTGTGGTGATTACCTGCAGAAATAATCAACAATAATGATTTCAAGTGACTGTATATATATATATATATATATATATATATAATCTTGTATTCTTTCATCTTAGATGTGACCTAAGTTTCTGTGACAAAATGGCTGACAGGCTATGTCCTGCATTAGACCTACATGTATCAAGGGTGGGGGAGAGAGAGAGCAGATTCTGTCTTCCTGAAACCAGCTCTTATCTACAGGCCCTAAAGTTGGGGAAAGCAATGCTCCATGTACCGACGACCAGACCAGAGATTATAAATCCTGATAAGGGGGAGAGGTCTGGATCAATCACACCTGATAGAAAATAAAGGAATTCCAGATTTTTACATGACTAAGCCACTAAACTTCCTGGCTAGTCATAAAACCATTCAGGGGTGACAGGGTACAGATCCTCGCAGACCTCACTCTCTTTGAAAGAGATTCCTGTTGCCAGGCACCTAAAAAACCCTGCCTGTTGCCACGCAACTACTGTATGTAAAAATGGTGTATGTTTAGTGTCCAGCAGGAAGGTGGTAAAAACTTCCAAGGGTGGGGGCTGCTGCAGCTGGGGGTTATAACTGTCCCTCTCACTGGGACTGAGTATGCATTTCTTGGGGAACTCAGCTACACGCTGAAAATGACCATTGCCTATTCCGTGAAATTCTTCCACAACAGAACCACCTAAATTAATTTGAGTGAGTTAGGTTTTCTGTATTTTTATTTATTTTCATTTGTTTGAGAAAGTGCCATAATCTTTATGTATTTTTTAAATATTCTTATTCACCTTTTATCTTTTCTTTTTGAAAATAAAGCTCTGAAGTATTCTTGGAATTACATCTAAAATTCTAGTTCTGATTTTCTGTGCTTCTTTGTGTGGCATGTTACCAATTTTTTGAAATATTAATAATTGTGTATGAAGGTAAGGGCCAAAGTTTGCCTTCAAATATAGTACTGTTCCTTTGGCTGGTGTCAGTGTATTGTGTTTGATTAATCCCGTGTATCAAAAGTGACCCCCACGTCACAGGCGGCAATTCTCAAATTGGCGTATTTGTAGAATTGGCCGTCAGCATCGTGACACTTTTGTTATTTGAAAATTATGTATTTGCTATTAGGAATCAATTACAAAAAAAAAATCACAAACAGCAGAAACAACTCAGTTGTATATTATTCACATATATTACACAGCGCATTTCAAAAATTATTCAATCATTCACTGCATCATTGAAGCTTGTAATCTATGTTCTCTACGATCAGGGCTATATTTAGGGGTAAGGGAGCCCCTGAGCACAACAGTAATGCCCCCTGACCCCCGTCCCCCGCCTAATTTTATTATTTTCCTTGATTGGTTTTAAGCTCTCATTTGATAATAATAAAAAATAAATACACATGAACATATACTATAGACGCAATGTCCAGATATATAAAAAAACAAGCGTGTATATGTGTATATGTATATATGTATATAAATTCAGGCACAATAAAATGTACCTTCACTAAAAGACACTGACTAGTGTACTGGTCACCATACAAATAAAAATAACAAATGCTGCTCCCACTTTATAGTCCGAAATTACACTATAATAAAAACCAAAAGTAGATATATAAGAGAGCGCGTAAGCATTTAAAATATTTATTACACAAAAAGTTATTAAAACCAATCAATGTTCATAAAAATGCACATTAGCACTATAGCTGGAAACCCACTTCCGATTTGATATTAGAGGGTATATTGATCCAAAAATTATTTGAGAGTTCATATATGAATAAGCATATCAGTGCGCAGCTATATAGCTGTATTGCTCTTACCACCCTCCGCTTGTCTAGCAACGTTACACTCTACCTCCTTTTTTTGTTGTTGAGTGTAACGCTGCTAGACAAGCGGATGTTGGTAAAAGCAATACAGCTATATAGCTGCACACTGATATGCTTATTCATATATGAACTCTCAAATAATTTTTGGATCAATATACCCTCTAATATCAAATCGGAAGTGGTTTTCCAGCTATAGTGCTAATGTGCATTTTTATAAACATTGATTGGTTTTAATAACTATTTGTGTAATAAATCATTTGAAATACTTATGCGCTCTCTTATATATCTACTTATCATTTGATGATAGCTAATTTAATAGAAAATAAAAAACTACTATGACTTCTTTATTTTTAATTACTGTAGGTATACATATTTACTAAGTAGGACAGCTTACAGAGGCAGTGTGTGCATGTCCTACCCATTTACACTTCATTCAAGAAGGCATATGGTACAGTACAGTGGGAATATTTTACAGTTACTGGTACATTTTGGGCTGACAGTACCAAAACAAGCATCCAAGTGCCACCACCAGGCATGTGCCTAATGGGAAATTCACCACTGCCTATGATATGAACACATACATACTAGAATTATATTCTAAAAGAAGTCAAATAGCCTACCAGTAAGTTTTTGGTGTGTATGAGGGAACTGCAAGGAAACCCATACAAGCACTGGGACAACACACAACCTTCCCACAGATAGCATAATGGTGTCCATACATCTACAGTCAGTTGGGGCAATTTCCTGTTTTGCTGATGACTGGGTTGGGTCATCAGCAAAATCCAACATGTTGGAAATCCTAGATTTGCCAAATCTGTCCCAAAAATTATTTAAAAGCAGCGAGTTGGGATTTTTAACTTATGGTATTTTAGAGATTCCCCAACAAATCGACGATCAGCGGTGGATCGGATAGCCATCAAGGAATTGCTGGGTAGATGCTTGGCCCACATAAGGGTCCTTGTGCTACCTAGTCAGTCATTTTATTTTTGTGTGTGTTCTAAGATGTGTCAGTTTACAGTGAATTTAATTGAACTTGTGATATGTCAAACTTATTGTGTGTATATTACATGCATGGAGCTGCTAAAGCTTTGTGGTGCCTTAATAATAAAAGAATAGTAATACTATTGTGAAAGACATGATAAAAAATATTCAGTGCGCTATGTTAAAAGCAGAAATAAAAACTCCAAAAGCAGTCTGCCATGGCATATAACCATCAGCCAGCTATTGTCAACACTGTTTAGTTTAGTTTTATATTGCTCCCAAAGCAAGTTGGACCCTCCTGTACAATGTTATTACACAATGTACAGTAATTATTAATAAAACGGGTATATTTACCCTTCATAAAGAAAGCCTCTGTAAGAATACAACACAAGAATCTTAAGATGATATTATAATAGAATAATCCATCAAAGTATATTAGCAATAAAACCAGTGTTCGTTATTTTATGTAATTAAATTTATAATTGAATCAATTCTGTTTTAATTTGAATTGTG